>NC_081561.1:64870179-65143756 GCF_022355385.1 Mustela nigripes
AAAAAAAAAAAACTTAAAAAAAATGTAAAATGTGAGGGGATGTTTCTCGGATTTACTTGTAGTCTTCTGAAAAAGTTTTCTAGTTCACAAAGACAAAAGCATTTCTATGCTGACTGTGGCCTTTTATATATGGCTCCCCTTGTTATCTGAATACATTATCCCATGCCTTGCAGTCACAAAGGTTGCATAGGGAAACAGAAGTCATCATAATATAAAAATGTGCACTGATGAACTGTCCACGTGTAAAATTAATTCCCATTCAAACATTCATCGCTGATGAATACTATCCCTGCCCACCCTGTTAGTTACAGTGTTTCACTGATTGTTGGGAAGATGTAAAACCATTGTCCTCAATTGCCGAGTCAAATGGCAGATTTTGCAAAAATTCAAGAAATAAAGATTTAATGAAATTAAGAAAAATAATGTTGAAGAGCCACCAGATTTGCATGCAAAGGCATTGGCAAATGGTATCTGGCAGTGTTAGACCAGCGAGTTACCGATGAAGAGAAAAATCCAAAATACTGATATGGTAGGCATTTTAAGAGAAGGATCTGACTACAAAAAAATTAAAAGAGATTTGGTGATGTCTTTATTTTTTGAAGAATCTGTCATTATAATTGTGCTGGGAGAGTTAGTGAGGAAATGTTAGAAGAACTGTACCTAATGGTATTAAATAACTGTTTATTACTACTACTATTTGGGTCAGCACAGAGTTGCATTTATTATTTAAATTTTCTTAAATAGAAGATAAAATATGCTTATATTTGATCTCACATATTTTTAACTTAATGAAACCCCTTTATCCCCTCCAACTGTGAAATTTTGGTCCCTGTTTTAAGTGAATTGACTTTAAATGTCCTTTTTCGTGTAACTGTTGACCTCAAATCATGAGAAGCTCCCATAATGAGTTACATACTTATCTTTATGTTTCTGTATGCTCTTCCTCTCCAGTAATGCTGGTAATGAGCAGCCACAACAAACACTGGTGTAGCGAGTTAGAGATGGGGGTGATTCATCATGAGTCACATTGTCTTGTAACCAGTGAGGCAAAGAAACAGAAGCCTGAGGAGCAGCAGTCTCTCCTACAAGAATGGCTAACCAACAGATTCCACTTCTGTGCTGGAGAAAGGGCTTCAGGTTGCTCATTAAATCAAAAGGCATTACCTAAATAAAGATTTCCAGTGTGGGGGTGGTTGAGGGGAATCCTTAGTATTGTTTTTAAGTCTTTGTTTTTCTCCAGTAACATCGCTCATAGCTTTAATGTTACTCGGATGTGGACATGAATACATCTTGGAACTTCCTAATCCATTTGAAAAGAAAAACGTGTCTATAACTTTACCAGCCTTAATTTGGCCCATTGATAGACTTGGCAGGCTCCGAGGAAATGGCAAGAATGGAGCTGAATGGACCCTGCTGGCTGCTTTCACTACAGCCAAGGCTCTGGCTGCCCATTATTTCTGGAAATAACGTTCCTTTTAGGATTTTTTTTTTTTAAGTCTTGGAGGCTGTGGAATACCCCAAGGTGGTGGCCATGGCAGTGAATTCAGTATTTTCTGGGTTTTGAATTATGTGCAAAGAACATGTATCAGTTGAAAGTAGATTGCGTAGTTGATTTTCCAGTAACTTCCAACAACATACAAGCCCTGTTCTAAGCAAAACCAGAAGATTTTTTTTGAGTCCTGCAAAGTAATGTGTACCTTAAAGCCATTCTCCGAGTGGAGCTCATTCATAATGACCCCCATTTACATTCATGCTTCCTTTGAATATTTATCTGTGCAATTTAAGTAGCAACACGTTAGTTAAGTGCTTGATTTAAAGTAGCTGGCATTTCAATTTATTTTTCTTTATTGGAAAAGTTCATCCCTTTGAGAGGGGTTGAATTAGTCATTGTGTGGTTTAGATAAGTCCCTTGATCTGGGGACAGAACATTTGCAGGATTTGTGGAATTGTCTATGGTACCTATGTGAGGGACATGTCATGAATCTCTTAATAGTTGTGAGATTGCTTTTCACTGAAAAGTATGACATGTGTGATTGGCTCCTTCTCTTCCATTTTATGGCAAATCATGTAGCTCATATATCATGTTAACCATAAATCTTAATTTATATTTGTCCAAGGATTTTACTCTGAGATTCACCTTAGAGCTGAAAAGGTTCAATACCATATGGTTTCTTTTTATTAGTGTGATTAAGAATGTATTTTCATCAAAGTATACCATCTGTTTGTTTTAAGAAAAATACAGGTAAATAAATACACGTAAAGAATACAGGTAAATACAGGTAAAAAAAAATGATATGTCTACTTCATTTTTTTCCTTTTAACCTCCATCCAATTAGCTAATCAGTAGAAATCTCTTAGATTATTTAGAAACTATTTTAGAAAATTTAAAAAGGTATGTATTGAAGGGAAAGCTTCTTCAGAGAAGGTTTCAGCCATCTTTTTGTCCCACATACGCCTTGCATTATGTTACGTACATAGTAAAATTTTAGAAATTGTAGTGAAGTGATCTATAACTATGTTATTTTCTGTTATATTATAAAACTACAGAAATGTGTTAGCAGGTTGGAATTACATTTGGCTGACTGAAGAACTGATGGTTTCTTGTTACTGATGCAGTGCTTGGCCCATAGTTGGCATTCAATGACTGCTTCTTGACTTAGCTAATAAATTAATTGATTTATTGATAGATTCTTGGGGTAATTTAGTCTGACGACTAGATGAGGTTTAAGAAGAGTCGTATAACTTTTATTATGATACTGTGTTTTAATAATCTTGTAAGAACAGAATTTACTAATAAAATTCCCTTTGTAATAAGTTTGCAGTATTTATGAGTATGAAATAGTCTCAAAAACATAATTACTTTTTTTCTTATATTTACTATCTAAACCTCTATCGAGTTTTGAGTTTTTTTGTTGTCATTATTTCCATTGAAGCTGATAGGTAATATTCTTGCTGCTTAGATCTCCATGTTTTTAAATGAGCTTTTAAGGGTCCAGTTTAATAAATGTGTAACCCAGGAGTCACTTAATGTCTTTGCCTCCATGCAGTCTGGGTAAGAGTGCCCTACGCCCCCAACTCCTTGGTCTTGGACAATCCAAAACTTTCCCCTAAGATATCTGAAAAATCCCAGGACTTAACATCTTTACAGCTTCTCTGCCTTGGTCTCCTTTCTCCTTATGTGCTAAATTTGTGCTGTATCAAGTGGCTCAGATGTGAAACTCAGCAGTTTCCAGTTCTTCCAGAAAAGCCCTTTCCAACAGAAGCATTTATGACCCATGTAGACTGTTCTGAGGCTTTCTCTGGGAGAGATAAGGAAAGGTTTAACATCATCCATCCCATTATTAGTGCCTTAAAAAATCCAAATTAGACATTAGTTTTCATTTACTCATTGAGAAGTATGTAATGACTGAGGCACTGTGCTGGGCACTTCGTAGTCAGGGATGTACTACAAGTAGGCAGGTCCCTACTTTCATGGAGCTTCTAGACCAGCAAGAGAGCTTGGTCACCAAGCAGGCACATAGATGAATGTAAAATTCTAACAGTGGTAAGTGCAGTGCAAAAGAAGGACACAGTACTTGAGGACATTTAGTGGAGATGGGGTGAGTGGAGAGTTAAGGAATTACCTGGCCAAGGAGGGCATGGGGATGGAGGAATGGAGTCTCTTTCTCACATCCTATTACCTGCATTTTCTCCTTGGGTGCTTCTGTCTCTCAGTGCCCAATCTTGTTGGCTGCCTTCTCCTCCAGGATTTTCCTTCAGAACTTCCAAGGTCTTCTCTCTCTTTAGAGCAGTTCTGCTGTGTTCAGGTCTCTTTTTATAAAACACTCCATGTCCCTGCCAAGGTTTCACCCCTAGATCAAGGGAATTGTTTCACACACATTGGCAACATCATTCATTCATTTTTTTTCATTCACTTAGTCAACCAGTATTTATTGCACACTTGTTCTCTGCAGTTTGCCTTCGAGGAGCCAGAGATATGACCCTCAGGGAGGTCACAGTCCAGTGCAGGGAGCATTCAGGTAAACCTCCTTACAAGACAGTTGGGCTTAAGAGAAGCAAAAATACTCTTTTGTGACATATGAAGCAGTTACTTATCCATATCAGGGATATATCAGAATGAAACTGAAAAGCTGTGCCTTTCAACCTAAAATAAAATGTATAATTTTGAAAGTTGTATATGTCTTAATCTTTCATACTATCAAATCACCAAATTAAGTACGATGTAAATCTTTTAAAATTTATTTATGTACAAATGTAATTATTTTAAAGTAGACTTGCCTGTTGTAGTTCCATCATTTTTGCCCAACTGAGTCCTAAAGGAAATAATGTAAGGCATGTGGAAGATTTTTGAATAATTGGGAGAGTTTTTTATATTCCTGTTTTCTGTGAGTATATACGTTAGTAAATTCTCATTTTGCTTGGTATTATATATTTTTTAAAGACAGGTAGGCTGTATTAAAATTATTAACTTCCTTTAACTGAAAGGCATACTTCTTTGGTAAGCCTAATGAACTTTCCTAGGGGGCATTTGGTATAAGTGGTGGGGAGGGGTAAACCCCTATAGCAGAAAAATTGACACTTAGAAGACTAAACCAGTAAACATTATATTTTGTTGAATGTTTTCCATGTACCCAGTATTAAGAGCAGTCTAGAAAACTACTGGATGCAGAACTTCCTCTTCCCTTAGCTTAGTAATCAGTTTTAGATCCTTTTGTGTTCGATCTTTCGGCAAGATTACTAATGGGAAGTCTTGCCATCATCTCTGTTTTTTCAGGGATAGAAGGATTATTATCTCTTTGTTCTTAAATTAGACAGAATCCTATATTACCTAAAATCTTTTTAAAAGACTTTTTGTTCGTGGGGTGCCTGGGTGGCTCAGTGGGTTAAAGCCTCTGTGTTTAGCTCAGGTCATGATCTCGGTCGGTCTCTCTGCTCAGCGGGGAGCCTGCTTCCCCCCTCTCTCTCTGCCTGCCTCTCTGCCTACTTGTGATCTCTGTCTGTCAAATAAATATATTTAAAAAAAAAAACAACTTAAAAAAAGACTTTGTTCGTGATCTTCTGGAGAGGCCATGTGTCCCACTCCTCCATTAATATTAGGAACTGAGGTGTAAGGTCTATCCAGTTTTTTTCTTTTCCAACCCTCAAAATGTTAGTCCTAAAGCTGCTAGAATTGAGCTAATGCTGGCAGAGGCAGCAACTTTTTTCTTGGATCCCTTTCAGTGACCAGCCTGCTCCCTCCATTCTATTCAATATTGAATGGAAATTATAGTCCCCCCCGCACCCGCCCACTGTCTTGGAATTAATTTTACTTTGAGATTGACAGACCTATGGTGTGGTGACCCTGTTTGTCTTTTGCCCCCTTCATTTTCATCACACTTAGTGTCTGGCGGCTCCCTCCCCCCCCCCCCCCCCCGCCTTCTAGTGTATTAACAATATGCTAATTGAGGGGTCAGAGTCCAGAACATTGGCTGTATTAACTAGTGGTAAGTTTCCTGGAAATGAACCCCAGTCTTCTGCCTTTCATTTCCCTAATCTCTGTGGTTGGGATGGCTTTGCCATTCACGTTTGTGCCTCCATGAGGTGATTCTCTTTCCAGACTACTTTTAAACTTCCTCCTTTCCTATCATCAATGTGTAGTAAGTTGAACCAAAGCGCTTTAAGTAAGTGGACATTCATCCCATGATTGTCTCTTTCTCATTCCCTCTGCACATTAAGTCTGAGTATGATGGAAACCGCCTCAGGTTCTTGCACTTGTGGTTGGCCTAAAGATGGGAAGATCCCAAGATACAGAATTAGACTTAAAGAAATGCAGAGGCCCTTCGTTGCATCTTGATCCTAAGCCAAATGCTCTAATCCAGCCTCACTAGATCCCCCCCTTTGTAGTACTTGAATGTTGAACTAACTAATGTAGAGTGATACTTTTTCTTTTAGCTTTTGATTTTTTTTAATGTCAATATATACAGAGAGAATGGTGAATGGCAGAGCAGGAATTCCTGTGTCCTCAGCCATAATGCTATCAAAACTCCTAATAATTTCTTCATTCTGGGTATTTCCAAAACCTGCCCTCCCTTCTCTCTCCTTCCCATCTTTAGCTTAGACATTCCTAGCTCACAACCATTCTCTTCGACCTTCTCTAATCCATTCTCCAACTTGTAATCAGTCATCTTCCTATAGTACAAACTAATCTTGTTATTCCCCAGTGTAAAACCTTTCAGTCATTTTCCCTCGTCTATACCATGAAATCCAAGATCCTCAGCACAGAGGCAATACAGTGTGATGGTTAGGAGTATAATTCTAGAATATCTCTAACTGGCTTTAAGCTTGCCTTTCAGTTATTAGCTGAGTGGCTTTGGCCAGCCAGTTCATTTCTTTGTCCTCAGTTTGTACACCTGAAAATGCAGGGAACAGTAGTGGCCTCTTTGTACGAGAAGGATTGCTCTATTGGTTGAAATGCTTACAAACATTATAAAGGAATTAAAGCAATGCCTGGCACATGGTACATGCTCAATAATTATTAGACCTCTCTGCTGTTTTCTAGCCTCAAGTCCTGTTGAAACCTTTAGCCAACCAAACCAAACTGTTAATGGATTCCAGATATACACTATACTAGTTCAGTATTCTGTATCCTTAAACATGATCTGCCTTTGCCTAGAATGAACTCATCCCACCTGACGACTGAGCGTTGCCTTCCCTGTGAAACTATCCTGGGCTAATCCGAACAACCTGAATACTGTAGGCATTGAGGATTCAGCGAAGTACAAAGTGCACAAAAATGCCTGTCTTTGTGGAGATTATGTTCTAATGGGGAGAGAAATAAATAAAATAAGTAAAGCAGGGAAGAGGGGCTAGGATGTTTATGGTGGGGGTGGGGGAGGGTTAGCAACTTCAAATAGGCAAGGCCTCATTGTAAAGGTGACATCTGAGTAATGACTCCAAGAAGATTAGGGAACGAGCCAATGTGGGTGATGAGTGTTCCAGGCTGAAGGAACAGCCCCTGACCTTCACCTGGGAGTAAGACCGCTGTTCTCTCTGAACAGTTAGGAGGCCACAAGAGCTGGAGCAGAAGGGAAAGTAGCACAAGATGGTGTCGAGAGGAAAGGGGCCAGATTTATGGGGCTTAGCTGAGTGAGATGGAGAGGCAGTGGAGGGTATTGAGCAGATGAATCATGTGATCTGATCATTCTAACTGTTGGGTGATAGGCTGGAGAGGGGCAGAAGGAGCAAGAATCATTTCGCCAAAAGATGGCGGTAACTTGAATGTGGATAGAAGCAGTAGAGGTAGAGAAAAATACTTTAGGTTATAGTATATTTTGAAGGTGGAGCAAATGACATTGGCCAGTAGAATTTTGGGATAAGAAAGAAAGAGAAAAGAATCTGGGTGACACCAAGCTTTTGGTCTGAACAACTGGAAGGATGGAATTGCGGTTGATTGGGATAAAGGGGACTGTGAAGCATTGATTTTAGAGTAACTCAGTCTGAGCATTTTAGATTTAAGATGCCTTTTAAATGTCCAGGTGGAGATGTTGTAGAGGTACTTGAATTATATCTGAAGTCCAAGGGAATGAGGGCTAGATCTATAAACTTAGGACTTATCAGCATAAGATGTGTCCTACATCTGCAAGACTGGATCAGTGTTATGAGGTTGAGGACAGAAGAAGGATCCAGCCCACCAGAGCAGAGTCAGGTGAGAACGGAGCCTTGGAAGGCGAAGGATGGAGTGACCAACTGTGTTATGCTGCTGGGAGGTCACGTAAGAAGACTGACACTTGGTGACTGCCTTTGGCAACACACGTCCTGTGACCTTGTGGATTAGTTTTAGGTGAGTGGTGGGATGGAAGCCTGATTGGAGTGGGTTCAGAAGAGAAGAGGGGACTAGAAACCACATGGATGAGATCACGTTTTTGAGAAGCTTAACTATGAAAGAAAGGAAAGAAGTAGGGCAGTGGTTTTCCTACTTTGTGGAAGCTTAGCTTACATAGTCACTTCTGCAGTCCGTTGTCTGGGAGAAGTTATTTTTGCAGAAACCTAGTTATTACCATTAAGATTTTTCCCCTCTCCTGAAAGCTGTCATTTCAGGTTCCTTCTTTCCTTTACTTTGACAATGCCTAAGTTAGGACCTGCCGCGATCTTGCTTGCTTTCTGATCCTCAATCAGGACACAAAGATACTGAGCAAGCCCCTGCTTGGGAACAAAGAGACTGTTCTCCCGATCAGTTTAACAGGAGTGTCAGTTTGAAGACATGGCATTTCTAAGACTTGGGACAATGCTGTGCGCATAAAGGAGAGCTAATATTTACTGAGTGCTTCTTCTATGCCAGCACATTCTAGGTGTTTTCCATCATTATCCATTTAACCATAATAGCTACTTGGGGTGATAGAGCTTCATAAAAAAGAGCTTACAGGTAAATAGCCGGGATTTGTGACAACCCTCTTAGCATTGTATTTTATCTTACAAACTTTGATAGCTCATTGGAATGCCTATGGATGTTTTATGAATGACTTTGAATTGCCAGGCACATTTATGGAACTGGGCATGGAGGCATTAAAAGGAGTTACACTGTGGGTTGCTTTTTAAAAATATTATGAACTTCTGGTTAAGAAGATAACCTTTTTTTTTTTTTTTTCAAACTGAGAAGCTGGATTTGGGGAAAAACACCCCAGTTCAATGAAAATCTTCCAAAAGATCTTAAATCCTTAGGATTTACAAGTCCCTTTGACCCCAGGGTTGTGTTGTCCCTTTCTGCAGTTATTGATTTTTCCTGGTGCCTTTTCTATAATGTCTGCCTGGCTGTATGTACTTCCTTATGGATTTATTGCTCATCTTTTTACACAGCTCTCTTTAGAGGAGTACTATGCCAAACTTTCATCCCTTCCATCAGGTTCCAACAATTTAAAGGTAGATTGTGTTCCTGGCCTAAACATGTTGACAATGACCCTTAATATTTGAATTATAGGGTGGTTTTCTGATAAATGTCTTAGTATACTGTTTTCTTTTTATGTATGGACCTTGCCTCTTTAATCGTTTACCTTTCTCTAGGGAAAGATAAATGCCTGGATGGGACAAAAAAGAAGTTTTGCTTTGAAATTGCGCCATTCTTTTTTTTTTTTTTTTTCAGGTGAGCTCTAGGAACATACTATTTTAAAATTTTGAACTTTGTAGGCACATTTTCATTTTAAAAGAAGAGGGAAAATGACTTTTAAAAATGTGTTGGCAAAACCTGAAAAGAAAGCTCTAAAAAAAGGACTCTAGCCTGACAAGGGAACAGGAAGAAATGATTACCGATGATTTCAATTTCCAGTAAATTACAAAGCATATGTAATAGGCTTCAAAGAGAGATGATTCCTATGGCATACTTCATGCTGCCTTCACAGATAAGTGTGTAAATGAAGGGAAATGAATTGTTTCAGCCTGGCAAATCTGTACCATTTTGGTGGAGTGAAAAATGAATGAAATTGAAATAATTCTATCATTCCTTACTGAAAATAAAACATGTGAATGTTGTGGTATGTTTCTAGAGAATACTGTACTTGAAGATTTGCTACAGGATGCATAATATGGAATGGGATGTAACTAAATAAGTATCAAAAATAAGGGTATAATAGTTTGTTATATAATTTACACTGTAAGATTTAAAAATTTGAAATATTTGGTGACTAGGAACGATTTTTTAAAAAACTCTTTAGAATGTAACAAACTTTTCACAATGGGAAAGAAATTTCCTGTATGTATTTATTTAACAAATATTTTTGAAAGCCTACTGTGTGCTAGGTTATATTATTAATAAAACAGGGAACAAATTTGGCTGGCTCCTGCCATTAAGGAGCTTATATTCTAGAGGAGGAGACAGATAATAAACAACCACGTAGATAATGTATCATTTCACTTATCACACCGTAAAGGCTGTGAAGGAAAAGAGGCCCTCCATGAGGCAATGATGTGTAAGCTGAGACCTGAGGAATGGTGAGGAGGTAACTAAAAAGTAATCAGCAGGGGCAAGGAGTTCAAAGAACTGAGAGAAGCAGAGCCAGGCAGTGTGGATGGATCAACTGAAGGAGGGTGGAGAGGCACAAAATGAAGCTAGAGTCGTAAGCTTCGGACAGGTTTGATAGTGCCTTGGAGGTCATGTTGTGGATTTTGAACCTTATTCCTAGAGTAAGGAGAAGCTCTTAAAGTATTTTTAGCAGGTTTGCATTTTTAGAAGATCGTCTTGGGCAAAGGACCCGAGTAGACATCTTTCCAAAGAATATATGCAAATGGCCAATAAATACATGTAGAGATGCTCAACTTCATTAGCTGTTAGGGAAATGCAAATCAAAACTACAGTGAGATAACACTTCACAACCACTAGGATGGCTGTTACCAAGAACAAACAGAGATGGAGAAGAGTGAGTGTTGACAAGGATGTAGAGAAATTGGAACCCTGGTGCATTGCTGGTGGGAATGGAAAAGAGGTTGCTGCCGTGGGAAACAGCTCGGCAGTCCTTGTAAAACTTTTTATTTAAAAACTGTCATTACAAAATATGTATAAAGAGTTAAACATATAAATAATAAAATGTTAATGCTATGATCCATCCAGCAAATCTATCCCTAAGTATACACAGAAGAGATTTGAGGGGCACCTGGGTGGCTCAGTCGGTGAAGTGTCCGACTCTTGGTTTCCACTCAGGTCATGATCTCAGGGTCGTTTGATTGAGCCACGAGCCAGGCGTCAGGCTCCGCGCTCAGTGGGAAGTCTGCTTACCCCCTCTCTTGGCCTCTGCCCCTCCCTCTGTTTGTGCTCTCTTTCTCTCTCTTTCTCTCTGTCTCTCAAATAAATAAATCTTTAAAAAAGAAAAGAGAGAAAAGAAAAAACAGAGACTTAGACACTTGGATACTGACATTCACAGCAGCATTATTCACAGTTGCTAAGAGGTGGAAGCAACCCAAGCATCCATCAGCTAGTGAATGGATGACCAAAATGTGGTCTACCCATACGATGGAACTTAACGTAAAACTTAAAAAGGAATGTGATTCTGATACATGCTACCATATGGCTAAGCTTTTGAAAACATGGTAGGTGAAATGAACCAGACACAACAGGAAAGTATTGTACTCTTCTACTTAAATGAGGTATTTAGAATAGGCATATGAATGGAGGCAGAAAGCAGGATAGAGCTTACCAGGGCCTCGAGGTGGTAGTGCATGGAAAGTCATTATTTAATCGGTAGATTTCTATCTGGGATAATGAGGAAGTTCCGGAAATGGTTAGTGGTGACAGTTGTATGACATGGTGAATATACTTAATGCCGCTGAGTTGTATACTTAAAAAATTGTTAAAATGTTTTGTTAAAACAAAATCAAACACAGCATGTTTTTAAAAATACTACCATGCATATCAGTTAGGAATGTATTTTAGTACAAATCACAAGAAACGCTCTTAATCTTGGCTTAAATAAATAGGGTGCTTATTTTTCTTCTGTAAGAAGACTGGAGGTCGGCTGTCTGGTATGCAGTTCAACAACACCTTCAGGAGCCAGGAGGCTATTTCTGCCTTTCCATTCAGAAATCCTTAGTATGTTATTGTCCTCATGCTTGTCTCTGTAGGTTACCAAATACCTGTTCTACCTCCAGGCCCACCTCCAAGTCCTTATCAGTATTCCAGCTAAGAAAAAGAAGGAGAACTAGCAAGAAGGAGCAGCACCTGTGTCTGGAAAGAAAAAGCTCATTGTCTAGAATCTTTGTGTTATTCTGCATTTCTTTTTTCTTCTCATATACTGCACCCATTTCAGCAGCAAATCCTGTTGCCCCTACTTTCAAAATACATCCAGAAGTGGGACCATTTTTCACCGTGTGTGCTTCAGCTATGCTGGTCCAAGCCACTGGTGTCTCCTAGGTTATTATAATGGCCAATGTTTCCTCTCCCTGCTCCCACTCTGGCGTGCCTATAGTCCATTCTCAATCTCTGGGCTTTTTTTTTTTTTTATTAAGACATAATTCACATACCATAAAATTCGCCCTTTTAGAACTGTACAACTCAGTGATTTTAGTCTTTTCACAGGGTTGTGCAATCATTACCACAATAGAAGCCCAGAGGGTGTTCTTTTTTAAACATAAGTCAAAATCTTAAAGCCTTCCAAGAACGCCTCATGTCATTCGGGATGAAAGCATGGTTCTTGAGCTGTCTGCAAAGCCTGAGTCATCTGGCTGCCCCTCACCTCCCAGCCCTCATCTCCGTCAGTCTCCCCTCATCACTGCTTCAATGGCACAGGCTTGCCGTTCCATGCCAGACATTCTCCTCCTTCAGGACCTGCTCTTCCCTCTGCCTGGAATGCCTCCTCCCTTACCACCTTGCAGTTTTTCCTGATGTCACCCTTTCAATAGGCCCTTTCCTGACTGCCCATTTTAAAATTGCAGCCCCTTCCATGTACACACACCCACATACACACAGCCACACGCACACTCACGCTCTCCAACACGTATTTGTCATTCTTCTTCTGTATTTTCTCTTTAGTCTTCGTCACCTTCCCATACATGTATAAATTACCAACTTAGGTTGTTTATTGTCTGTCCCTCCCTACTAAATGATAAACTCCCAAGGGCAAGGTTGTTTGACTGTTTGATCCCAGCATCTTGAGCAATTAATTGTAATATGTATTTGTCGAGTGACTGATATGTGTTATATGGCACTCCAATGGGTAACAGAGGCTAGCTTCTAGATTAGTAGAAATGAGAAAAGGGGATGGGAATGGGCATTGACTGAGGCCACTTAGAGCTGCAAGAGCTATTATGGTAGTACATTATTTATTTGACAAATATGTATTACTAAGTGCTAAGTAGTCAAATTATAAAGGCAAATAAGACATTTGTGGTTCTGCTGGAGTGGAGTTTACATTCTAGAAGGGTGATTATATCTATATCTATATCTAGATAGATAGATATATATATAGATATATAACAGATGAATAAGGAAGCTATGTTAAATGGCAGTGATTACTATTAAGAAAATAAGGCAGGGCGCCTGGGTGGCTCAGTGGGTTAAGCCGCTGCCTTCGGCTCAGGTCATGATCTCAGGGTCCTGGGATCGAGTCCCGCATCGGGCTCTCTGCTCGGCAGGGAGCCTGCTTCCTCCTCTCTCTCTCTCTGCCTGCCTCTCTACTTGTGATCTCTCTCTGTCAAATAAATAAATAAAATCTTTAAAAAAAAAAAAAGAAGAAAATAAATCAATAGAAAATGAAGGAACACTGCTTTATTGTCTATGATCAGAGAATACCTTTCTAAAAGGTGACACTGAAGGTAAAACCTGTATGACAAGGAGGAACCAGCCATGTGGATATCTGTGAGAGAAGGCTTCCAAACTTGGTAACAAGAAAGAGAAAGGACGATGGTACAGATAAAGCATAGTGAGTAAGGAGAGTTGCAGGAGATGAAACTGGACAGGTTACGTCATTGCAGGGTCTTTTAAGCCATGGTAAGAGTATGTATATATATTGTTTTTGTTAATGGTCATTTCGGTTGTCCCTATTTTCTGTCTACTGTGAATAATGCTGCCATAAACATTCATGCACAAGATTTTGTGTGTGTGTGGATATATTTTTTTTGTTAAATTTTTTTATTTGAATATAGTTTACACGCAATGTTACATTAGTTTCACGTGTACAACACAGTGATTCAACTTCTTTCTACCTTATGCTGTGCTCACTACAAGTGTAGCCACCATCTGTTACCATACAACACTATTGCAGTATCATTGACTATATTCCCTTTGCTGTGCCTTTTATTTCTGTGACTTATTCATTCTATAACTGGAAGCCTGTATCTCCCACTCCCTTTCACTGATTTTGGCCATCCCCCGACCCCCTTTTTTTCTGGAAACCATCACTTCTCGGTATTTATAGGTCTGGTTCTGCTTTTTTTTTTTTTATTCATTTGTTTTTGTTTTTCAGATTCCATATGTAAGTGAAATCACATGGTATTTGTCTTTTTTTTAAATTTTTTAAATTTTTAATTTTTTTAAAGATTTTATTTATTTATTTGACAGAGGGAGATCACAAGTAGGCAGAGAGGCAGGCAGAAAGAGAGAGGAGGAAGCAGGCTGAGCAGAGAGCCCGATGCGGGACTCGATCCCAGGACCCTGAGATCATGACCTGAGCCGAAGGCAGTGGCTTAACCCACTGAGCCACCCAGGCGCCCCAAGTATTTGTCTTTTTTAGTCTGACTTATTTCACTCAGCATAATACCTGCTAGGTCCATCCATGTTGCAAATGGCAAGATGCCATCCTTTTTTATGGTTGCATAATATTCCTCCCTCTCTCTCTCTCTCTCTCTCTCTCTCTCTGTGGTTTCTTTTTCTTTCTTTTTTTTTTTTTTAAAGATCTTTTATTTATTATTTGACAGAGATCACAAGTAGTCAGAGAGGCAGGCAGAGAGAGAGGAGGAAGCAGGCCAACCCTGAGCAGAGAGCCTGATGGGGGGCTCAGTCCCAGGACCCCGGGACCATGACCTGAGCTGAAGGCAGAGGCTTTAACCCACTGAGCCATCCCATAAGGATACATATATCTTTTTTTTTTGACCTAGTGTCTTCACTGTGTAGATATCCTGTAGAGGAATTATTGGGTTGTATGATATTTCCATTTTTAATTTTTTGAAGATCTTCGTACTATTTCCCACAGTAGCTGTACCAATTTATATTTCCACCAGTAGGGTTTGAAGGTTCCTTTTTCTCCACATCTTCTTCAGCACTTCTTGTTTCTTATCTTTTGAATCTAGCCATTCTGACAGGTATGAGGTCATATCTCATTATGGTTTTGATTTGCATTTCTCTTAGGATTAGTTATGTTGAACATCCTTTCATGTATCCAGAGTATGTCTTCTTAGAAAAATATCTATTCAGGAAAAATGTCTATTCAGGTCCCCTGCCCATTTTTTTAGTCGGATTGTTTTTTTGGTATTGACTTATATAAGTTCTTTATTTTGGATATTAATCCCCTATCAGATATATTGTTTGTAAATATCTTCTCTCATTCGGTAGGTTGCCTTTTTGTGTTGTTGATGGTTTTCTTTGTTGTGCAAAAGCCTTTTATTTTGACTTAGTCCAAGCAGTTTATTTTTGCTTATATTTCCCTGGCCTTAACAGACATATGTAGAAAAATGTTGCTACAGCCAATGTCAAAGAAATTACTGCTTATGTTCTGTTCTACAGTCTTTATGGTTTCAGGTCTCACATTGAGGTCTTTAATTCATTTTGAATTTATTTTTGTGTGTGGTATTAGAGAGTTGTCCAGTTTCATTCTTTTGCGTGTAGCTGTCCAGTTTTCCCAGCATCGTTTATTGAGAAGACTGCCTTTTTCCCATTGTTCATTCTTACCTCCTTTGTCATAGATTGATTGACCATGTAATCATGGGTTTATTTCTGGGCTCTCTATTCTGCTTCATTGATCTCTGTGCCTGTTGTTGTGCCAGTACAATATTGTTTTGATTACTACAGCTTTGTAATATATCTTGAAATCTGGAATTGTGATATCTCCAGCTTTGTTTTTCTTGCTCAGGATTGTTTTGGCTATTTGGGGTCTTCGCGGTTCCATGTGAATTTTGGGTGTCATTTGTTCTAATTCTGTGACAGAAGCTGTTGGCATAGGGATTATACTGGATCTGTAGAATCCTTTGGGTAGTGTGGACACTTTAGCAATATTAATTTTTCCAGTCCATGAATATGGAATATCTTTCCATTTGTTTGTGTCATCTTCAGGGTTTTTTAATCAGTGTTTTATAGTCTTCAGGGAACAGGTCTTTCACCTCCTTAGTTAAACTTATTTGTAGGTATTTCATTCTTTACTGGTACAATTCTAAATGGAATTGTTTCCTTAATTTCTCTTTCTGCTCATGGAAGTGATATGATCTGATTCACAGTTTAAATGCGAACTTGCAGTGGAATGGATTCACTTACTCATTTGCTTTCATTGGTCATGGAGTGTAAAAGAATGTAGCCGACTTATGTAAACAAAATGATGTTGCAAACTGCATTGATAGATGGCAATTTTCCTTTGGCCTAAGTGTTAGGAGACAATGGAGAGGTGGCTGGCAAACAAACCAGGAGGGCCTAGGTCCTATATCAACAGACATAGTCTCTTCTGAGCCCCACCAAGTTTAAGCCAAGTGGAATTATATGGCAGTGTTGCAAGATATTTTAATTTTCGAAGAGAAGCCAGAAATCCAAATTATTTTGTTGAACTTTTCAGTTTGTAAGTATTAGCAACTAATGTAAGTAGTTTTTAAAAATACTGTGGGCGGGACGCCTGGGTGGCTCAGTTGGTTGGACGACTGTCTTCAGCTCAGGTCATGATCCCGGAGTCCAGGGATGGAGTCCCGCATCGGGCTCCCAGCTCCACGGGGAGTCTGCTTCTCCCTCTGGCCTTCTCCTCGCTCATGCTCTCTCTCACTGTCTCTCTCTCAAATAAATAAATAAAATCTTAAAAAAGAAAAATACTGTGGGCAAAACAGAGCAGCCTTGTAGGTAGGAAAAGGTTCCCAAAATCATGGTTTTCAATCTCTGGATTAGGGTGATAACAGTGGAGATGTAGAGAAACAGATGGTTTGAGATATACTTTGAAAGTGGTATGACAAACATGGTGATATAGTGGATATGAAGATACAGGGGAAGAAGGGGAAAGGGAAGCCTCACCCTTGACACTGGATTTCGGGCATGAACAGTTGGATGATAGTGATTCATTTACTGAGATCAGGCTACCTGGAGAAAGGCACATTGTGAGTGCGGGAACACCACGGTGGACGTTTGGTATTGAAAGCTTTCAGGTTTGAGATGCCAGTGAGTCATCCAAATGGAGATTTCCAGAGAGAGTTGGATGTAAAGGACTGGCACATGGAAAACAGATCTTCATTGAAGGTACAAATTGGGAGTTACTGACATATAGTTGAGTTG
Source organism: Mustela nigripes (assembly GCF_022355385.1). Lineage (NCBI taxonomy): Eukaryota > Metazoa > Chordata > Mammalia > Carnivora > Mustelidae > Mustela > Mustela nigripes. The sequence goes on from NC_081561.1 coordinate 64,887,095, forward strand.
AATCTATGGGAATAGATGAGCTCAGCTAAGGGGAAGGGTTGAGAGTAGAGAGTTTGTCTAGCTTGAGAGTCATAGCTGTTACTTTGATAATGATCTCTGCTTTCTGTACCCTTCTCCATATAAACTTATGGGTTAAACACGTATTTAAATTTATATATTTACTACCTAAGAAAATAAATATTGCTTTTATCTTTTTAGTACGTGTAACAGTGATCCTAGGAACCTTAGGAATTCAAATTCACAAGGAAGAGTTACTCTTATACAAGGAGAAGAAATGGCTGGTTTTATATTAAACTTTCTAGAAGCAGAGAGAAAAAGCAGCATCTTTACTAACTTCAGTAGAGATTTCAGGGTGCGTGCCAATCCCAGAATGAAAACTTTATAGTTGCCCTCTGTGTTCATGCTTCAGTTTATAAGATTCCATCCTGTTTGAATTCTTCCCTCCGTCCTGTCCTTCCTCCCACCTTTTTCAAACATTTGAGCATCTACTACATCCAAAGCATTATATAAGATACGTACTGTAATAGCTGAAACAAAAAACAAAGGAAAAGATGAAGCTTGTTATCTGTTATCAGTAATAATATATGTTTAAATATTCTATTATCCTGACACTCATTTTTTGAACATCTTTATTTTATTTTTTCCAGTGTTCCAAGATTCATTATTTACACACCACACCCAGTGCTCCATGCAATACGCCGACACTCATTTTTTAAAAAATTTTCATGCTTTTTATATGGGAGGGGGTAGCGTGGGAGGCCTAAAAATAAAAATCAGAATACATAGGAATGATACACATTTCACTTCTAGAGTCTTTCGCTTGAGACTACCAGAAACCTAGTCATTAAGTTTCTATAATTTACCATTTCACCTGTGTGCACATTAAGACAGCTATTGTGTTTTCCTGGCTTGCTGTCCTTCTCATCAAGCTGTGAATGTATGTGAAAGAAAAGGGCCGCGCTCAGTACAGACCATATGAGGGTGATGCCGTGTGCAGAGTAGTGCCACTTGAATGTTAGGCAGCTTAGAACACAGCAGGAGAAAGAGATCACAGCTCTGTTCGGCTATGGAGTTAAATTCAGAGTAATAATTTTATTTTTTAAAAATTTATGCTTAAACCTTTGGATATCTCAACATTCACTTCCAGTGAAGCACCCCAGAGCTGTCCTGCTCATTGGCCCAAGCTTTGGTGTTCAGAGATAGCAGTGTTTTCTTGGGTTAGACTTTTTATTTTATAAATTTCTATAAAGTTGGCCCTTTAGGCTGACCTTCAGATATAAGACATACTGCTTTTGTTTAGTGCTTAAAAAAAAAAAAAAAAAAAAAGGAGAACAAAAGGTGATTCTGAACAGAGCCTGGCTTTTCTTTTCGTTATAATTTTGTGTCTGCTTTTACACTATGTGAACACCCAGAGGCGTCTTAAGATGAACATGAGTTTATAAATCTTAAATAAAAAATAAATGCCTTATACTTTTGGGGTTTGTAAGTGTGTACTGTGCTGTAGGTCAGTGAGTCTGTTGTAATACAATAAGGTTTATTGTAATACAAACCAATTTATCAAAAATATGGTAATGGACCACTAGCCTAATCCACAAAATGGGCCCCACTGTGGAGCATTCCATATTAATTTATTATATCTCCAGTATGTGTAGTATTATTACTTAGCACTTAGCATTGTACAAAAACCTCTTTGGCACAATCACGCAGGAGCAAGGTAGAGGAAGGGGAGGTCTGCTTGTCTTCGGTCCTCCTATTTTGATACCCATGCCCTACCATACTATTGATTCCTAAACAGTTTCAATCCCATTTAAAATCTGCTTATGATTCATGTGCCCTGTTCATCATAGGTATTAATAAAGAACCTTAACTTTTATTTTTTTATTTTTTTTAAAGATTATATTTATTTATTTGACAGACAGAGATCACAAGTAGGCAGAGAGGCAGGCAGAAAGAGAGAGGAGGAAGCAGGCTCCCTGCTGAGCAGAGAGCCCGATGTGGGACTCGATCCCAGGACCCTGAGATCATGACCTGAGCCGAAGGCAGTGGCTTAACCCACTGAGCCACCCAGGCGCCCCAAGAACCTTAACTTTTAAGAGGAAAAAGCACTAATACCCTCTACATCCCTTTAGTCTGGAAGAAACCTTTAAGACTGGCAATGCAGCCACCAAGGGGTCTCTAGATATATTTATTTCTCTTAGCTTGTGTACTCTAATATAGCACAGAAGTTTTCTTTAGTAGCATCTTTAGGAGTCTAATTCCATGTAGCACTTAATACCGAATTGTGCTTTAAAATATTTTATTTTTAATACATATAGTCAAATCTCATTTATCTGTTAGAATTACAATGCTTTCCATTTTATTTGTGGTGAATTGTTATGCCCACGTTGAATTGGTCCAGCTTTCAGTTATACTCCCATCATTTGGCTCATACCCAGGAAGCCCAGTCATTTTTCATATTATACCAAGAAAAAGATAATCAAATAAATCTCTTTTAAAAATTAATAGACATTTCAAAGCCAACCAGAAGTGATTTGCAGATTGGTTTTGATCATCTGTGCTTCTGCCTTCAGTTAACATAAATAATCAAAAGTTGGCCGTGGCACAGTGTAATTTTTGAACAGAGCAGTGGTCATCTGGTAATAAATACTTTCAGAACTGGCCATCTGTCCTAAAGGAATTCAGACACCCGAGTCTCAGATTCTTTTCTTCACTTCTACCCATCTTAGAAATGAGTTTTAATCCTGATTAGAGGAGTAAATATTTAAATAAGGCTGAACCTGGTAATATTTGTTTGAACTGAATTACAAAAAGCTAATGTTACATTAGTTGTTGATACTATTGATATTAGTTAGATGTGGTGCAAGTAATTAAAAATTTGGTAAACAAAGGGCTGTAGACTTAGTAACTAATTTTGATGAAAAAACTGATGTAGATAATAATTTGGGGGTATTGAAATTACTCTTGCTTAAAAAAATGTTGTGGAGATAACACCTGTCACTCCTAAAATGCATTCAGATTGCAGCGTTAAAATCAGAATGAATACTTTTACCATTTCTCCCACTCCTCCCACTCCCATTTGCTTCTTATTGTCAGTGTTGACAGTGCATGTGCTCCTAAGGAACCCGTTAATTTCCCCAAAGTAATGTGTAATTTTCTCATCTTTTGGGTTTAATACCGTGGACTCAACCATTACCTTTTTATCTTAAGAAACCAATGAATTCTTAGGTATCGAGTGTAGGAATAGATTCACTCTAGGTGACTTTTCCTGCCAAATTGGTACTTTATTACTACGAATTTGGGAAGACTGGTTGGGTTCTAACAGGCAATTCTGAAGTTTAATTGTACCAATATCTATATCAGTAAGGGTACAATTAATGTGTTCTGTCAAAGAGACTCAATAACTGATAAAAATAGAAAGTAACTTTTTTTTTTTCATTTAACAGTCTAGGGCCGATAGACAGGCTCTCTCTCATAACCTCAGGGGAACTCAGGCTGCCAAGGTGGCTCTGCCTTCTTTAAATGTGACTTCCATGGTTCCTCTGGTGGATTCATGATAGCCGGAGTGTGCATGCCCAGTGTATCAAGACCAAGGCTTGGAAATGTTAGTCATCATTTCCACTCACATTCTGTTGGTGTTACTGGCCACACCTGTTGGCAAAGAAAACTGGGAAATGGAGTCTCAGCTGGTTAGCCAGGTGCCTGCTAAAATTTGCTAAGCATGAGAACAAGTTTTAAAGGCCTGCCACTCCATCTTATATCTTATATTTTCGTTGTTCATGACATAAAATTCAGTGTCATATTGTCAGTACATGGAAGTTAAAGTGAAGCACTTTCCCTAACTCTCCCTCATCTCCACATCTCAAAAAGAAATAAAAATGTAAGAGATATGCTCGCCCTTGTATTAAAATGGAAGATTTATCTGATACATTAGATCTGCAAGATCAGCAGAAATGGATGGAAGTGCTCTTGGCCCTGTAGGAGTCTTTGATAATCTATGTGTATTTACATATTCGGAAAAAAAAAAAAAAAAGTTAGCCAGAATGACTGCTGGCCACTTGTGAAAGCATAGGAAAAGGAAGTTCATTGAGGTAAGTTGCAAGAGAGTATATCCAAGCACTTTATAGGGGAGTAATTGTTTCTTGTCCCAAAAGTAAGGCTGCTGGTCTGATGCCTTTGTTCATTTGAATCCTAACTTACTTTTCAGGAGTAGTACAGACTTCCTCAAGCACCTTCCTCATCCCCATGCCATTCTCTCTACACAGAGAAAGTACATCGATCGTGCAATCCATAAATGTTTCTGATTTCTAGGGTAGTGATTTCTCATGATCAAAAAGAAGTGGTTGGAAATCATAGCAATCTATTTCCTCCTTCTCCCAGAAATTAGTCTCTGGTTATCATTTTGACTAATATCGAAGTGGTGTAACTACAGGAATGGAATGTCATGCCAGTGCAGTGCTGATCATGCCAGAAAGTATTCTTTCACTCACGTTACAAGGTGTTTTTTATTGTAAATGGATAAATCATTCTAGTGCCTACTTCAGTCTTAAGTGAATTTTACTAACGGTGAGTCCATTTCTAAGGGCTTCATCACCCAGATACTGACAAGATAGCCAGATTGAGCTGGCTTTCCCTTGTTTGATACCACCATCCTCCCCAAGGAGGAAATGACTTACTCTGATCTTTGTTAACTCACATCATCTTTGTGACTTGTGAGAAATTTAGCTGGAGGACAGAGACTACCTTTGTGGTCTTATTATATAATGTTGATCAAGTAAGAGTGGCTTTAAGAAGGAACCGAGTTTTTTGTCTAAATGCCACCAAAATGAGTATCCACGGAGCCAAAACTAGAACTAATTTCTGAATGGATAGAACTGTGTAACCCCATATTATATAGTCAGTGTGTACATTTTTCAGAAGACTCAATCATAATGTTGGGCTTACTGGAATGCAATTTTTTTTTTAAAGATTTTATTTATTTATTTGCCAAAGAGTGAGAGAGAGTCAAAGCACAAGCAGGGGAGCAGCAGGCAGAGGGATAAATGGGCTCCCTGCTGAGCAGGGATCCCAATATGGGACTTGATCCTAGGACCCCAGGACCCTAGAAGCAGAAGGCAGATGCTTAACTGAGTGAGACACCCAGGCCTCCCTGGAATGCAGTCTGCATAAAAATTATACTCTACAGGAAACAACTTAGATAACTTTGTGGTCAAGGTAGCTCATCCATTTATTAAATGAACATTGATTTAAATCTTGCTGTATGTTCACCGTTCTAATAACTGTCCATTTTTCTACTCTCAGTAGAAATATATATATAGAAAGTGTTAAGACCATGCCTGATAAACATTAAGCATAATGTGTAGTAATAATAACAGGAGTAAAAAACATTCTAGGCCAAATTGCTTTTGGAAGATTTTGTGGAGGATTAAGCTAAAGATTTGAAGGTCAGACAGAATTCAGTTAATCTTAGAGGGGCAAGCCCTTTGCCAGCAAGGCAGGATGACGGCTCCATGTGGAGAGGGCACTGGCTGGACTGGTTTAGTTGGGTTGGAGTTGAGTTGTCTGCAGCATGAGTATTGAGTCCCAGGCGGAAAGGCAGACTTACAGCCAACTCTGAAACTTGCAGTATATCGTCAGGAATTTGGATTTAACCCTCGTAGTGGGTAGTGTACAGGCCTATTTTAATTTTGAGATGAAGCACTGTGCTGGATTGGTGGAGACAGGAGGAGAGCGTGGTTCTCATTGACATTATAACCATTGCACAGACTTGGTCTGGAGTGGGCTCAGCAGAAATGGAGAGGAAGAGATGTCTGCAAGAGGCATCGTCATGGACAATTGAAAGGCTTCGCCTGCCTTTAGTTTTTGAGCAGTTTCCTCCTACCTGGTATGTGTTTTCTCCCCTCACTTGGTATTTTTAACTACAGAGGGAAAGTCAGAATAAGAAGCAGTCTGTGGAAGGGAATATCAGATTTTTTTGGACATGCCTAGATTGAAAGTTGGAAGTGTCTGACAGGCAGTTGGAAATGAAGGACTAAAACTCAGGAGGGAAGTCAAGGGTGGAGGTAGAAATATGGCAGTCATCTCCCTGAGACTAATATTTAAAGCCACAGGAAGCATCAAGGTCTTCGAGAGAGAAAACAGGAAAAGCTAGGTCAACTCCTTGAGGAACATCTGGTTTAAGGGAATGGGACAAAGCAGCCAAAGACTTGAGAGAAAACCAAAACGGTGTGAAGGATTGACATGAAAGACGAGTTTGCAGAGTGCACAGTCAGAGGCTGCAGAACAAACAGGATGAGACCCAAGTTGTTACTGAATCCGGCAATACGGAGACCGTTTGTAATCCTGCTGAGTGAAGTTTCGGGAGAGTACAAGAAGCCAGATTTGGGGACTCTTGTCTGAGAAGTGTGGGTGTGAAAGGAAGATGAAAGAGAAGGTGGTTCCGGTAGGGTCAAGTTGAGATTCTTTTTTCAAAAGACTGTAGATGTGTCTATTTTCAGGCAGAGAGAGAGAAGCCACTGGAAAAGGAGAGGTTAAAGATTTGGAGGAAGGCAGTAAACCAGCAAGGAGCTGGAGTAGATGGGAAGGGCAGAGTGGAGCCTTATGGGCTTAGCCCCACAGAGGAGGAGGCCCACGCTCTTAGGCAGTAGCAGGGGATCTTGGGCCTCCGAACACCCAGAGGCATTTGGAAACAGCATATAAAAGGAAGAAGGCAGGCTCTTTGTAAAAACAGCTATTCTAAAATAGAGAGGAGGTGAAAACAAGTGAGTTAATAATGCCTGATATCAGGGCGCCTGGGTGGCTCAGTGGGTTAAGCCTTTGCCTTCAGCTCAGGTCATGATCTCAAGGTCCTGGGATGAGTCCCGCATCAGGCTCTGCTCAGCAAGAAGCCTGCTTAGCCCTCTCTTTCTCTGCTTGCCTTTCTGCTTGCTTGTGATCTCTATCAAATAAATAAATAAAATCTTAAAAAAAAACCTGATATAATAAATTCTGTTATTAAGGTAAGAAACAAGATCATCAGACAAGATATTCATGAGGATGTTAACAGTGACGGTTAGCATCTACTCTGTGTAGAGCACCATTCTAAGTGTTTTACATATGCTATCTCATTTATTTCTCAGACCTGCATGGTAACTAATTTGGAATATTTGTGAACATTTTTGGTGGGAGTGGTGGCTAGGAAGCAAACTGCAAGATATATTTTTTACAATCTTTAATAGCAGTGAATATTAATTTATTTATTTTAAATATTTTATTTATTTATTTGGCAGAGAGCCCAAGCTCAGAGGGGCTTGGGGGAGCGACAGGGAAAGGGTGAAGCAGACTTCCTGCTGAGCAGGGAGCCTGATGTGGGACTTGATCCCAGGACCCTGGGATCATGACCTGAGCCAAAGGCAGACACTTAACCAACTGACCCAGTTGTCCCAGCAGAGGATTTTTTATTTTTTTTTATTTTTTTTTTTAAAGATTTTATTTATTTATTTGACAGAGAGAGATCACAAATAGGCAGAGAGGCAGGCAGAGAGAGAGGAGGAAGCAGGCTCCCTGCTGAGCAGAGAGCCCGATGCGGGACTCAATCCCAGGACCCTGAGATCATGACCTGAGCCGAAGGCAGCGGCTTAACCCACTGAGCCACCCAGGCGCCCCAGCAGAGGATTTTTTAAAAATAACTTTTTTTTTTTGGTTATTCTAAAAGTAGTATGTGCTTATTGAAGAAAATTTAGAAATTTAGAAATTTCTGTTAGAAGTTAGAAATTAAGAAAATGGGGTGCCTGGGTGGCTCAGTTGGTTAAGCGACTGCCTTCGGCTCAGGTCATGATCCTGGAGTCCCAGGATCGAGTCCCACATCAGGCTCCCAGCTCCATGGGGAGTCTGCTTCTCTCTCTAACCTTCTCCCCTCTCATGCTCTCTCTCTCTCAAATAAATAAATACAATCTTTAAAAAAAGAAAAAAGAAATTAAGAAAATAAAGAAAAGGAGACAGTTAAGACAAATAATCCTAAACCCACAGATAACGTATGATGACAATTTTATATATTTTTGTGAATCTTTTTTCTAAGTTTATTTTTTCTTCTTATAAAATTATATATTTTTTTCTTCTAAAACTTCTTATAAAAATTGTAAAATTAAATGATATATAAAATTATACATATATATTTTTAAAGATTTTATTTATTTGACACACAGAGAGAAATCACAAGTAGGCAGAGCAGCAGGCAGAGACAGAGGAGAAGCAGGCTCCCTGCTGAGCAGAGAGCCTGATGTGGGGCTTGATCCCAGGACCCCGAGATCATGACCTGAGCAGAGGCTTTAACCCACTGAGCCACCCAGGTGTCCCAAATTAAATTTTTTCTTATAAAATTATATATACAAAATTTGTATATATGCAATTATATATGTATGCATATAGTTTTGTGGGGTTTTCATTTAAAATTTTATCAGGAATATTATTTCATCTCATCAAATATACCATCAACATTTCACCATTTTTCTTTTGTTGAAATGTTGGGTCATTGCTGTATTTTTTTTTGTATAAATAATATTACAGTGACCATCTTTCTTTGTCTACAGTTCTTATTATTACCTTTAGACTAGCGTGTTAGTTAGGACTGCTTGGTTTGTAGGTTATAGGAAGCCAACTTGAACTAGCTTAGGTGGAAACCAAATTTTCAGCTTGGATATAATTGCTGAACTATCAGGGATGCAGCTGGGCCCCAGGGGTAGCTGGAGCCAGGGGCAACTCAAGACTCCTCAAAGCTCTCTCTGTTCGTTCCTGGTTCTCTCCACATGTTTGCTTTCTGAAACAATTTCCCCTCCATACCTTAGGAAACAAGACCACAGATAGCTCCTTGGGCCATAGCTCACAGCATTGGCCACTGAGTGGGACCACAGCTTGCTTTCCCCCAAATAATTGTATTACAAAATTTTTCAAATGAAAAGATTTACTGTACAAGTATGTTTCTATATTTGCTTTATCACGAATCTATCAATCCCATTATCCAGGAATACATCTTTTCAAAATACATTTCAAAGTCAGTTATAGACATCAGTATGCTTCCTTCTAAGTACTACAAGATCCTATCATTAACTTTGAGTTCAATATTTATATATATATATATATATATATTTTTTTTTTTTTAATGTTATTTATTTATTTGACAGAGAGAAGTCACAAGTAGGCAGAGAGGCAGGCAGAGAGAGGGGGAGAAGCAGGCTCCCTGCTGAGCAGAGAGCCCGATGTAGGGCTCAATCCCAGGACCCTGAGATTATGACCTGAGCCGAAGGCAGAGGCTTAACCCACTGAGCCACCCAGGCACCCCTTTTCTCTCTTTCTTTCTTTTTTTAAACGATTTTATTTATTTGACAGAGACACAGTGAGAGAGGGAACACAAGCAGGGGGAGCGGAAGAGGGAGAAGCAGACTCCCTGCTGAGCAGGGAGCCTAACGTGGGTCTCGATCCCAGGACTCTGGGATCATGACCCAAGATGAAGGCAGACACTTAACCGACTGAGCCACCCAGGTGGCCCTATATATTTTTTCTTCTGATGTAAAACTTGAGTATAAAGAAATACACAGATTTTAAATTAAATTTGCTGTCTTTTGACAAATCAGTACACCTGTGTAACTCACACCCTTATTGTGCTCACTTTTTATGATCTTAAGATTAAAAAGTCCCAAGGAATTGCTCCAACTAGCCTATTTTGGGTCTGGCACCCCTTCCTGAACTCACATAGAATGAAGGAGGCAGCATTTCCCACATGCAAAGGATGCCGAACAGATAGGACTATAGATATCTGCAGGAGAGAATTTTCTAGAAGTTGAATTACATGAATCGAATTTAGACAGCATGCCTTCATACTATGTAAAAGCATGTATATTGCTTTCTTTTCCTATAGAAAGCTCCCTCTAATGCCCCAGAGTAATGATTTCTTTATTTCTTCACTGTGTGTCTGTGCTTCATCATTTTCTTCAATTGATACAGCATGTTTTTAATATGTCTTAAAAAATAGATCATGAGCTCTTGAGGGCAGAGACCAGTTATTTTTCAAATCTAACCTCACCCTTTGTATAATGGCATGTGATGGTAAGTACTTAGATTCTTCTCCAACCAGCCAGATCCTTTATGCATTAGTGAAGATGCTTTTAACTGCATGCAATAGGAAACCCTGATCCAAAGAGGATTAAAAAACAAGGAAGTACACTTCCTCATACAAAAGTACAGAGATCGGCCAGCTTCAGAATGGCTGATTTGTGACTTAATGTTGTCAGGGACCTAAGATTTTCCTCCTTTCGGCTCTCATTGCTTTAGGCCATCTTTGCTGTGTCAGCTTTGTCCTCAGATGGTAGCCTTTCATGGTTATAAGATGGCTTTTAACAGTCCAGGCATCACATCCAGGTGCAATAGTATCTCTTTCTTCTTGTTCCTCAAAAGAGCGAAGAAAACCTTTTCCAGAAGCCCACTAACAGACCTTCACATGTCATTGGGTAGAACTCGTTGAAAACATCAACCCCAGATCAGTCACTGGTGAAGATAATGGAAACAGGGTGATAGCTGATCAAGATATACCCCTGGATAGGGCATCCTGCCCCATTTCACCTGAGGGGGGCATGGACACTGATATGGTCAGGACTCTGCTAGAAAGAAGGAAGGAAAGAGTGTTGAACAGACAACAAATATAGTGCAATTTGACGGCATTATTCCTTAATGAAAATGTCTGATCTTGTCCTCTGAAGTTGTTGGTGGGGAAGCACATGGACAGAATTCTGTATTTGACTCTTACTGCTATCTGAATACTTTCTTAAGGACGTTTGATACTGTATTGGCCTTGGCCTTTTAGGTTTTAGGTGCTTAATATTTTTTTTCCCTAGGATTTATCAGTGTTTGACTTTTTTTATGTCTTGGAAATAATGCATTTTGATTGTTTCTTCTTAATTTCACCTGAAATTAAATCCTGTAAGCTTAATGTCTAAGCCTGGGTGTTAGGAAAACAGAGCCTGAGGCGAGGATTAAAGTGTTGATGCTTTTTTTTTTTTTGAGAGGTGTAGATCCAGGTTTACAAGTGTAAGAGCAAAAGGAAGAGAAGCAAGGAAAGATGCAAAGAAATGGATTTGATATATTGTCAGGCTAGCTCTTGCTTCACAAGAAGCAGTGAAGACACACAGCAGGTCACTGAGCAGCCATGTTCACTTGCCAACAGGATTTCTCTGAAAGGGTGGCAAGGCAGAATTATACATGGAGTAGTCCTTGGAAAAGATAAAGGGGGAAATTTACTTCTCTGGTTTCTTCCTGTCTCCTGTTCCTAGCTGTTGGGAGGTTTATCCATTGGGCAGCTGACTCCTTTGCACTCCCAAGTTGTATCATCCAGGCCCTTTGTGGCTACTCAGGTCGATAGATCCCATGCCCTGCGGTGTGGTCCAGGTCTAAAAATGATGTGGAGGAGACCCCAGCTGAGTGGGCAGGTAGCTGGAGGGAGAGGGTGGTGGTTGCAGGTATCTGAGAAGATATGCAGATTTGTGTCCCAATATTCCTCAGAAGATTGAAGTTGAACTTAACTTGCCAGAACATTACAGCAGCAACCCTTCACTTTCCATGGTTTCAGTTACCTGTGGTCAGCAGCAGCCTGGAAGCAGATCATCCTCTGACATACTATCATCAGAAGGCCAGTAGTAGTCTAAAGCTATGTCACAATGCTCATGTCATTCCTCTCACTTCGTCCTATCACATAGACATTTTATCATCCTACATCTTCACATGAAGAGTGGTGGGTATAGTACAATAAGACGTTTTGAGAGAGAGGGACCACATTCACATAACTTCCATAATAGTATATTGTTATAATTGTTCTATGTTGTGATTAGCTATTGTTGTTAATCTCTTACTATGCCTAATTTATAAATTAAACTTTATTATACAATGAATACTGTTACACTGAAAAGAAATTTTAAAAAAACTTTATTATAAATATCACATGTATGTATATATAGAAAAAAACAATATATAGGGTCCATTTCTGTCTGTGGTTTGTGGCATCCACTGGGGTCTTGGACTGTATCTCCCACACATAAGGGGGAACTACTGTACTTTTGTTTTTAATTACTTGGAAACACAGTAGTTTCAGAAAGTGAGCCAGAAAGTGCTTTTGCTATCCCAGGCTATAAAGTTTAAGATAATTACCTTATGAAATGTTTTACTTGTCTCTGGTCTGGGAATTTCTTTAAGAAGTGTTGGCAGTGTTCCAGAGCTCACAAATCATGTTGGTTGTTGTGGATCTAGGTCAACATCAACTTCTTCATAGTCATCCTAAAATATGACTGAGACTGAACAGAGTGACTCTGGGCACCCTGAGATTGTCTAGTCTTTCCAAGTTTATCAAGATTGATGGGCTCTTTGGAACTCTAGACACTTGGAAATCCTCTAAGTATTGGCTTTGAATTCTGAAAGTTCTTACAAGGCCACCTTCTTTTCAGAGAACAATTTTTACTTTTTATTCAGAGAGCAGAGAGAAATTGTATTGAATTGGTGACAGAAGAGGCACAAACTGATGCAATAAAGGAAGGAACGTCTTTTCTGAGTTGGTTTGGTTTTTGCATTTTTTGTATGTTTCTTCATTTTCTTGGGCAAAGATCTCTCTTTTTTTTTTTTTTTCTCATTAGTATACTTTACTCAGATCACTGTGTCTGCTTAATAGGTATTACAGAGTAATGGTAGCTGTTTTTGTGTAGGAGATTAAAGGATGGGCTTGTCACAGATGAATGTTAATTGGGTACATCTAATAAGCCTGAGGAGACTTCCTGCTTCTGTGTCGTCATAGGAACTAAGGCAGTGCAGTTGGACATTCACAGCATGTCTCTAGCCGAGTCCTCTTGACCCCTTCTGAATTGCCTACAGTGGGTGGTGGCCCTGGCAGGACACTGGGAGGCCGCATTGGACGCTGCATTGAAAGTGTGAGAATCGTTTGCCAGCCTTTGGTCTGTGCTATCCAGATTTTGGAAAGTGTTCTGAAAGGATTTGTGTTGTTTTCACCAGCCTTTATGTCTAGACTTACCCTAGGGATATTAAGTCACATTGGGTGTATTAGTGTAAAAACACAGTTTTATGTGTATCTGGAGAGCGGACCCTCTTCCTATTTTAAAAAATTCATGGAATGACTATTACTTACTTGATTTAAGATAATCTTGAAAATAAAAAGTGCCCCCCTCGCTCTGTTTTCTAGTCCAGTAAAGATGTTTGCCTTTCTGTTCTGTTCACCTTGGACACTTGTTACCAGCCATGAAGCATGAGGCTACTTGAAGGGCTGATTTTAGGTGAGATATTTTCTCCTTTTTGAGGCTCTACTTATGAGCTAGAATCATAAAAATTCAAGAATTGTGCCAAATGTTCTTTTGTTGATGACTGTGATTTAGTCTGTTATGTAACTGTAATGTATAATTTACACATCCTGAAGATCATCAGTCTCTGTGCAGAGTGACTATATTTAACCCTCACTTCTTTGGAAAAAGAGAACATTACCAATTATCTTTGAAACTATATTTGTGAGACAATGCACATTGATCCACCCTCTGTCTCCATTTTTAATTTTTGGTGCATTAAGTAGTACTTTATGATTTATTCTATGCTTTTCATGTATAAAGGCTGAAAGGGGAGAGAGGGCTTAGCAGCTGATGACTATATCTTGAGGTCCCCACTGCTTATATTATCCAAACCAAGAACAACGGACATAATATCCCTGTCATCTCTATTAATATGCAGGTCCAGAGAGAACAAAAAGGTAAATTTCTTTCCACTCGTATCTTTTAGTTGTAGAAATGGAATGGAGAGAGAATATTGAAACACTTAGTGGTAAACAGTTCTACGCTTAGTAGTATGAAAATAACACTTCCTTTTTCTGTGTTGTGATGCCACTTAGTGGTGTGTCATTTGAGAGGTTTTTGAGAAAGAAAATAGTTAATGTTGATGTCCTTGTATCTTAATCTTTGGAAGTTAAGTCCAGTTTTAAGCTCAGATTCCATAATGGTGTCTTGTAAACAAATTCACTTATTTACCAGCCAACATTTTTGCCTCATTGCCCTGCCACAGGCTCTGTTTATATGAAGTTGTCATGATGTAAGAGGAAGTGTTGACTCTGTTCACATAGGACTGTGTTCCCTTAAGAAAGAAACCCTTGAGTAAGAAAATGATGTTCTCATTAAATCAGCTCTTTAAGAGTAGGTGGGAGGAATTGCTATCGATCTAATGGATTTAATAGTTCATATACAAAGTCTGTGGAATAGAAGTAATATTCTGCAGCTGAGTAACTGTAGATTAATCCATCTTTAGACGGAATTCTGGAAGCATCTGTAAAACTAGAAAATTACTTTTTCTTTCCTTTTTTCAGGCACAACTGGACTAAATGTATTTCCCAAATACTTTAGAATTAAATTACATCCACATAAGTAGATCTACTAAAAATTATGCAAAAAAATTGAAATAAAATCATAAAATATAAATGTTAGGTTCCTCTTGGCTACGTTTGCTCTGGTGCCAGTTTGTTGGGAATGGCTGCGGTTTTGAAGGGTAACCAGAGGTCACTTGTAGAAGGTCTTTCTTTGTTAGGTGGTTCTCTAATAACTAGTGGTGGTCTATTTTAGTTTAGTTGGATGAAGTAGTCTTTTTAAGGTGGGGTGGTGAAATCAGACATTTAAGCTTCTCTTTATGCTCTCCCTTTGACCCTTTTAAGCCTTTCTCTTTTATTCCACTCACTGAAAGCACATCACGGAGCCCTCCTTCTTTGTCACGAAAGGCCAGCCATTCCCTTTCCCCTCTCTGCCCTAGCCTTTAATGAGTGGTTGGTTCTGTGAAGATATGGGGGCTCCCAGGACATGTGAGACTTTGGTTAGGTATACATGACATTGGAGAATTAGGTGTCCTTGATCATGTTCATGCTTCATGTTCATAGAAACTATGTATTCCATTCATGCTTAATACCTGCAGGAGAGTCCGTTTGGGGAGCACATGCCCTTTGAAGGTTCTCAAGGAAATAAAATATAGAATGGTAATCATATTAACAGCTACAACTCTGTGTATCAGAGATGAAAAATTGCAGAAGTGGGACTGTTGATTGATTTACAACAAAAAGGAGAATAGATCCGTAGCAGGAGCAAGAGCGCTACCATGCGCTTTTCTAGGGCACCTCAGTTTGCAGAGTTTTGTGTGGCCTTGTGTGATAGGCAGCAGAGTGTGAAGGGGTTGGATCCCATGGTTTCTTTAGCCTTAAAATCTCTGGATCTAAATCCTTACACCAGCGATTTCAAGCGCAAGATTGCCGCCTTGTATTGCTAAACTGCTTGAATGGTCTGATAGGCCTTTTCTTGGTGCAGCCGTTCTTCCTGGTATTTAATTGTTTCCCTCTTCTGCCTCTCTCACCACTGTCACTTTCCAGCTTGGAAACTAGAGCATATGTAGCCATCTTTATTTACTTTTGTTCAGTGCTGGCATTTGCCTTCTTCTAAATGAGGTGTCCTTTATGAGACAGCTGACAGTTTGTTTCTACAGTCAAGGCTCATATACTACTTTTCAGAACCTGGGATATGTTACTAAGCCCTCAGAAATAAAAGTATCATCTGAATGAACACTGTCCCTGATGTGGAGGTGCAGACAACCCTCCCCCTGCCTCCTCCCCACAAAACCAAAGCTGCTACCTGACTACGTCTCGTCCGCGGCAGGATACTTCTGCTTATCTACCCCACCTCTCCCAACAGTTTCATAGTCAATAGTCATCTGTGAGAATGGCCGTGAACAGACATGGGGGTGTGTGTGTATCTTCCTATAAGTCTCTCCTCTTTGAGCAGAATCGTTCCTTTGGTTCGTTTTCGTGAGCAGTATTCTTAATTTGATTTTAATATCAGCCCACGGAACATTTTTTCTCTTTCATTTACATCAGGGTAGTTGAAAGCATCATGAGACTTTTAAAGCACAATGGGAGCACTTTTTTTTTTTTAATGGGAGCACTTCTTAAAACATGTTTTTATTAAATCAAACTCATAAGAAAAATTGTATAAGCCAGATAAACCCCAAAGTTCCCTGGGCTTTATGAAGTTCAGAGTTAGGCATTGGGTTAAGGGTAGGGCTTCATGAATTCCTTGGGATTTATGCTTGGAGTGTATGGCCCAACCCAGTAAAAACAACAACAACAACAACAACAACACAAAACAAAACACTGCTTTTTGACTGGGTCCTTGTTTGATCTTTGTCCATTCTGGTGTTTTTAGATTAGACATATTTTAGAACCTTGTTATCTTCACATTACATGTATCATAAACTTTAGCATTAGGCTACATGGAAATACTTAAGTCTCAACTGATACAGTATATCACTGTAATAGTTAAATATGTGTATTTAGTATAGTGGTCAGTTTAAATTCTATCAGTATAGTAGTTAAATATATTTATATAAAGAATAATTAGACTGAAGGTTGCTGGAGGGGAGAGGTATGAGAGGCAAGGGGTGGCTGGTGATGGACATTGGGGAGGGTATGTGCTGTGGTGAGTGCTGTGAATCACAGACCTGTATGCTTGAAACAAATAAAACATTATATGTTAATTTTAAAAGAAGAATAGTTTATAATGAACTGGGTTCATTTTTAAAATCAACCCCTTCGTAGTTAAAAGCTCACTTCTTAAGGGTAATGAAGATATTTCCTGAAATTTATTGAACTGTTGATTACTGCCTCTAAAAGGATTGTTTTGTTTTGTTTTGTTTTTTTATGAAAGGGTCAGGCTAAATAGTTTACATCCCAGCAACACATCTGCCCTATTACAGAAGCTGGTAACAATTTTGCAGAGCGTGTTATGTAAAGTTGCTAAAGAAGAATTCATTTCAGTTCAGTAGGAGAACTCCCACCTTTTGCTTGGCACTGGAGAGACAGAGACAGTGAACTCACATCCCTATTCTTAAGCAGCTCACGGTTTACTGGAAGAGCGAGTTTTATGTGGGTCATCTCAGTTGATGGCACCTAACTGATAGTCACCATATGGTGTTTGGTGTGCACACATTCCACGGGCGCTGCGTGATTAGGCGGGTGATGTGAACCATACCATCCCTTTCCTTGAGTTTAAACTTAATGATAGTTTCATTGCTCTGTGGATAGAGCTCAGTATCCCCACTCTGAGCTTTGAAGAGAGCCTCACACCATTTCATTTGCTTTTCCTCTACTTGCACATATCTGAGGTTTAGTCTTTCCCAGAATTGTGCCAGTGTCCTTCCAGTCATCTATTTAGGCAAATCTTACTCTTCCATGTAAAAATTTTCCAGATCTATGTGAAAAAAGTTGATGGCTTCCCTTCATGCTTTGAATTGTGCATAATGAATATGTAGCTAATCACCATAATTCAAATGGGATTCCAATACACTGAAGGTATTTACAAAATACTGTGGATGAAGAACACAGAAGCGGAAGTGATTGTTTCTGGGGAGTTCAGGAAATGTGTCATAAAGAAAATAATGCTTATCTAGGTCTTCAAGAAAGAGTTGGAGTTTCCCAGGTGGGCAGGTGATTTTGGGCAGAGGGAGGAGCATCTACAAAAAGTTACGGCATCCTGAAAGAACATGGCCTTCTGGGGGCCGCACTGGACTGCATGCCGTGCACGTTCAGCTGGAGGGGCTGGTGCTGGGAGACAATGGCACTAACAAGATTTGTATGATCAGCCCTGAAATGCAAAAGCCAAGCGCATGCGGTTCTTTAGAATGCTGTATACTGGCATGTTACCAGCTGTTTTAGGCACTTGATAATTTTAATTTTTATTATTATTATTTTTTTAAATAAAACGTGAGGCTAAGAGTAGCCTGGCTCTTTGATCAGGGGGAGGAAAATATGAGTAATCCTTTAAGAACCATATTCATTCATCATTCATCAGGCGTTCATTCAACAAATATACACTGAGGCTGCGGCGCTCAGAGCAACAAGGGAGATATAAAGATGTTCCTGCCCTGTTTGTGCAATGCCTCTCCCCAAACACAGGGTTTTATTAGATTTTCTTTTGAGAAGTGTTAATTCTGTGCCATTTTATTATGTTTTATGCATGCTTGCTACTAAAGCACTGTATATTATTGCTCTCTCAGAAAGGTTCAGAATCATTTAACCCACTCCACTGCTTTATTTCAGGAGTTCTCACTTTGCATTTTGAGGAGAGTACAGGGGCTCAAATGGCTGGCATTTTTTCTGTGTATTGTGCCTTTCTAGCCAGCATTTATAAGGTCAGGAAGGCGGAGCATGCAGGATTATAGATGTGAAAGCTGATTTGTACTGAACCTTTTAGGCCTAACATATCTTAGCTGCCATTCTTTACTTACAGTTGATGCAAAGAGAGAATATGGCTTAGCCGTAGCAAGGAAAAACGGAATAACACTGAAAGCAGAAGAGAAGCTTTATTCTTAAAGATTGGATTTCTGGTCATATGTCCTATTATGCATGTGTGAGAGAACATTCGAGCCTCTTCTTGAGGATTATATTAAATTCATCGTTCCCTACCCCTCCTTTCCCTTTCCTACCTTCCTCTTTCCCTCCCTTCCCTTTCCCACTCTTCCCTTCCCTCTCATCCACCCTCTGCCTGTTCCCTTCTTTCCTTTGCCACATATTTATGCAGTACCTTGAAGGCGGCAGCTCTCTGCTGGTGTTGGGTTACAACCATAGCCATCATGCTCCTTGGCCTCCGGGAGGGTACAGCAGTTACTCTCAACCCTGGCTGTGTGTTATCTGTACACATGAGCTTCTAAAAAGCACAGATGCTGGGGTCCCTACCCTGGAGATTCTAATTCAGTGGCTCGGAGGTGGGTAGGTGAGATCACTGATGACTTAATAGGCAATTGCAGTTCTCTGAAGTGGGGCTGCAGGATAGTTAGTGAGTTCAAAGGAGGATCACCTAGCCTGGTCTTGGAAGGTTGGGGTTGGTGTAGGGGTGCAGGATAGAAGGGAAAAAAGCCTTTCTTGGGCTTTCGGGAATAACATGTGGGGACTGCAAGAAGAGCGGGCATGGGAAATGGGTAGTTTATTGTGGCTGGAGCAGAAAAGAGGAGGAGGCAAGGAGTAGTGAGAGATGAGACTGAAGAAGCAAACAGGGTCCAGGTAATTCAGGGCTTTGTCAGCCAGGATAAGAAGTTTGACTTTTGTCCTGAAGACAGTTGAAAAAGAGAGGGAGACTGGAAAAAAATTGGCAGATATTTGCAGATATTTAGGCAAGAAATGGCAGTGGTTTGAACTTAAATAGTGGAAATGTAGAGCAGTGGAAAATTTAAAGAAATATTTGTTTAAAAAAAAAAGTAAATCACCTACAAAAAAAAGTATTTAGTTAATAGAATATACGGACCTTGGTTAATTTAATTTAATTTAATTTTTTTAATTTTTTAAAGATTTTATTTATTTATTTGACAGGGAGAGATCACAAGTAGGCAGAGAGGCAGGTGGAGAGAGAGGAGGAAGCAGGCTTCCTGCCAAGCAGAGAGCCTGATGTGGGACTCGATCCCAGGACCCTGAGATCATGACCTGAGCTGAAGGCAGAGGCTTAACCCACTGAAGCACCTGGGCGCCCCCCTTGGTTAATTTTAAATGGGTTGTTGGAGGTGGGAGTGAGAGATATCAGTGTATCAAAGACTAGGATCTTGGCTTGGGCTCATGGATGGATGCCATTCACTAAGATAAAGAACACAAGAGAAGGATCAGATCTGGCGAACCGAAGTGGTGTGTTTAGTTTAAACATACTGAATTTGAGATGCCAGTTGGACATCTAAGTAGAGGTGCCAACTGGGTATTTAGGCAAGTGATCTGAAGCATGGAAATAGGATCTGAGCTAAAGATAAAGATTTGGGAGACATTTGCATGTCAGTAGGAACTGAAGCTACAGGGGTACATGATATGATTGATTCAGGGTATATATATAGAGAGAGTTCTCATAGTTTAAAACGCATAGGAACACCAACATTTTAGGAAAGGAGGAGAAAAGGGGGAGCCTTAGAAAAAGATACTGAGAAGGAGTGGTAAAGGTAAGAGGAACATCAAGAGGGTGAGTTGTCATGCAAGGCAAGAAAACTTTTTAAGAATGAAGGCATGGCCAACAGGGTTAAATGTCATAAAAACGTTAGTTAAAAAAAAGAAAGAAAAAAATCCCATTTGCTTTAACAAGAGGAATGTTCTGTCAGAAGGAAGAGCAGTTGTATAGCATAGAGAGAAGTGGGTTGAATGGTCTAAGGTAAAATAATCATGAGTAATATCAAACCCATCATGTAAATAAGACAGTGTTTGGGGCGCCTGGGTGGCTCAGTGGGTTAATCCTCTGCCTTCGGCTCAGGTCATGATCTCAGGGTCCTGGGATCGAGTCCCACATTGGGCTCTCTGCTCAGCAGGAAGCCTGCTTCCTCCTCTCTCTCTCTGCCTGCCTCTCTGCCTACTTGTGATCTCTGTCTGTCAAATAAATAAGTAAAATCTTTAAAAAAAAAATAAAATAAGACAGTGTTGCATGTCAATTATATCTCAATAAAATTGGGAAAATAAGCATGAGGAGACCATTGTTTCAAGAGGTTTGGGACAGCAGAGATAGGATGGATGGTAATAACTGGAGATAGAAGGGTTGAAGGAGAATTGTCGAGATAGGAGAAATTTGATCATTCTGTTGGTTCCCACCCTCTAGTCCCCTGGGGTGATGGATTATTGAAGACCCTCTGTGAATCAGAATCTGTGTTCTATGCTGAGAAGAGATCCTGGTTCTTGTGGATCTTAATTCTAGTAAAATAATTTCTTGGTAATTGAATAACAAAAATAGTCACAAGCACTCTGAAGGATGCCATGGCTAAGAATGAGAAGAACTACTTAAGACAGTGTGATCAGGAAAGGCCTGTTAGGGGAAGTGTCCCTTTGAACTGAAATCTAAGGATACAAAGGAGACGGGTGTAAGGAACCTAGGCACGAGTTTTTCATTCAGGGAGAGTGTTAAGTACATTTGTCCAAGGTTGGGAAGGAGCTTGGTGTATTCTAGAAACCAGCAGAAGCAGAAGGTTTCCATGGCCACAGTGAGGTGAGCTGGGGAGAGTAGTGTGAGTTAGGTCATGTATGCATATATTAATTTATGTTTTATTCCAAAGCAGTGGGAAGCCATTGGAAGAACTAGAATGACACAATCTGATTTAAGTGCTAAAAAAGTCACAATGGCTGTTGTGTGGAGAATGTCTTACAAATGGAGGTAGGGCAAGAATAGAAGCAGGGAGATCACTTAGTGTGGTTAGTTGCATTAACGTGGAGATAGAGGAAAGAGGATGGCTAGCGAAATATGTTATGAAGATAGAATTGGCAAAATTTAGCTGATGATTGTCTGAGGGGTTAAGGGTCAGGGAAGTGTCCGGTTCATGGCTGTATAAATGGTGACACTGTTTACTGAGGGGGAAGGAGCTGAGAGGGGTCCAGATTTTCAGTGTGGGTTGGGGCTGGGAGAACATGCAGAATTAAGAGTTCCTATTTTATACATGCTAAAATTCAATTACATAAGAGACTTTAGCTCAGCATTCAAATGTAGATATGTGGAGATTAGAGGAGAGGTTTGGTCTATGGCTAGAGATTTAAAAGTTTGTTGACACATAAATGTGTTTCAAGCCATGAGAATGGACAGGATCACTTGAGAAGAGGATGCAGGACCAAGCTCTGAGGAATGCTAGCATTCAGAAATCAGAGGAGACAGAGCTTGCAAAGACAATTGAGAAAGCAGCTAATGCAGTAGGAGGAAACTCCATGGTGCAGTGGAAGCTGAGAGAGGGGTGTTTCAGGAATGAAGGGAATACGCGACTCTTGAATGGTTCTAATATGGTCAGAAAAGGGACAATGCATTTGGCCTCGCGTAGATGAATGGTTACCATGGCAAAAGCGTATTCCGTCATATGGTGGGGACAAAAGATGAGTGAAAGAAAGCAAGTAAGGAAGTAGAGTTACACCAATCACACTACATCTGCTAGGATCTAATCATTCTTTCAAGGACTTTATGATGGTCTTAGTGTGGTTCTACTGTAACTTATTCAGCCTTTTATTATCAGCAAGCATTTGCTTTATTTTCATTTTTGCAATTGAAAATAAGGCTATCATAGACATTCTTCCCTCCACCCACCTTGCCTCTTGCCAAGTGTGTGTGTGTGTGTGTGTGTGTGTGTGTGTGTATCCTTAAACACTGGTGAATTTATTTGAATAGATTCTAGGGAAGGGATTACTGGGTTGAAGGATATATATGCACTTTATGTAATTTTAGCTGGTATGGTTCATTACTCCTAAAAAGCTGGACAAATTCACATTTCACCAGCAGTTTATAAGTACTTGATGATACAGGGGAAAGGAGAGCTAACGTCAAGGAGCAGAGTTCTTGAATAGGTAAGAGGAGATGTTAAGCATGTGTGAAGGGACTGGGCTTTGGTAGGAAAAGGATACCTTGTCCATTGTAATGGGGAGAAGGAAGGTTTGAGTTGTCCATAGTTGTACAGTTTTGGTGGTAGTACCATGAGAAAGTTTTGTAATCTCAGTGAAATAAGATACGGAATCATCATTGAAAAGGAGGAACCTGGAAGGCTCAAAATACGAAACTGTTACTAGAAAGTTGAGAATGTAGTAAGATTGCTGGGCTATGTCGAATTAAAAGGAAGTCTGACCGTGTGTTTTCTCTCTAGCTGTGTACTGTCACTTGGGTTTGTGCTCAGAGGAAGTGAATATTCGGGGTCTTCTAGTGCTGGAGTTTGTCAGGCCAGTCTGGTGAAGGCAGAGGGACGAGGGAAGTAGGGGCATGCTGCAAGGGAACCATTACTCCTAGACCGTACGGTCTCAACTCAACAAGGAAGGGAACAGAAGGGGGCACAAAGGGGTTGTGAGATTGTGACAGTGTCCGTGCATTAGAGAGAATTTTTAGCAGTGAAGTTGCTAAAGCCTGTGAACAGGAAGGATGGGAAGAGGTATTGGAACACGAGGTGTTTGGATTTAGAATTTTGGCCCAGGTACGATTTCTGTTGATAAAGTCAAGGAGTTGCCCGTGAATTGGGGTCACTGAGGAATAGCAGAAGAGGGATCCCTAAAGGAGGATACTAAGGACATGATGGGCTGAGATGCCATTTGCACAGTGTCCATTCTGTTGACAGGTGATGATAGGAGTGGAAATGGAGGGGCCATTTGGTGGCGTGAGTATGAGCATGGCAGATAACTGTAGCAGCCTGGAGCGGGGTGGGGGGTAGCCTTGAGCTTTGACAGAGCAGGGAGATTTGCAGGCAGAAGGGGAATAGGAGGGTATAGGAGAGCGATGGGGAACAGGAATAGTTATGTCCCCTCCCTCCTGGCCCTGGGACTCATGGGCCATTGAAAGAAACAAAGAGTCATCTCTTGTGAGGGCTGCAGGGGAAGCATGTTTCCATGCTGGTGATAAGGCATCAGCAGTGAGGGGAGGATGTGGAGGGACAGGGTAGAGAGCAGAGGCTCCTGAGAAGGGAGATTAGCTGAGCTGTAGTGTTCGGGAAGAGATTGGCCTTGGCTTCCTTGTAAAGGGGCAGCATGCGTGGGTGTGGCTTGGGTAGCCAGAAGCTGATGTCTCTCTCTCATCTCTGCAGAAGGTGGCAAGAGCAGGCTGAGGGTAGGCCTGTAAGGGATTGCATAGGAGATTGAGAGGAATGGGGGAGGTTTGAAATGGCAGCTGAATGGAGGAATGGAAGTGAGACTTGGAAGCATCATCAGGAGATGATGAGTGCTCCGCTGAGGTTGGAGATATGAGTTAGGCATAAACTTCTCCCTCTCGCCCTTCCCTTTACATATGTAATGTCTATTTTACTCCATTCCCACCAGACTGTACGAATTGCCTTCTCATCTGTGTTTCCATAGTGTTAAACGCCTACTTTTATATCACTCATCACATTGTGTTACAGTGATTTACCTGTTTTCCCTTTTCCTGTGTGAGCTCCTCAATAGTGGAGCTTATGTCTCATTTATCTTCTCTCCATGATCACCTAGAATAATGACGGAACATAGCAGGCGCTCAGTTAGTATTTATGGAATCGAATTGAATTACACAAGTATAGTCATCTTATTTTCTAACAGTTTTTTTCCTTCATTGATCTGACAGCATATATTCTAAACAACTTCCTGGTTGCTGTGGCCACAGTGTGGTCATTAAGGGTGAGCATTCCTATGTTCCTGCCATGCAAGAGCAAGACCAGTGCAGAAGATGAGGGTATCCCACTCGGCTCCGCAGGCTTGGCATGAATTTATTTGTCTGCAGTATTTCTGTCAACAGAATCTTTGTTTGCCTTGCTGTTGACCTAACTCTGACCATAAGGACATTTTTTGGAATGTAGTGAATGTCCATATTCTTCTGAATGAGTGGTAGTGTGCTGTGCGATTTGAAAGCTGTGGGAGGCTGAACATGGAAGAGAGAGGCTTTCATATAAAAAGAACTCAATAAGCAAAATAAAAAATTCACCTTGCTTCCAAAACGTTGGAAATATTGTACTGACATGAAGACCATACAACCATGGAAAAATATTAATTTGCCCATTAACATGCTCATATTGTTTTGTGGGTAGGAAAATGAAGGTACATTAAGTATTATTCATATTCCATGTCAGTAGCCGTGACATTGGAAGGAAGCTTCCTTAGGTTCCCTCTAAGATTTAGAATTCTAGAAGGTCCTAGGAGAAGGGACCATGGAGAGAGCAGCTGGCCCAGTCCTCCAGTGCAACACCTGAATCCCCTCTTCAGCATGCCCTCAGGTGGGTGCCCAGCATCTGCTTGTGTATCTCTAACGATCAGCAGCTTGCCTGAGAACAGGAACCATGCTCTGTGCTGCCACTGGAACGCTGCTCGTACTCTTCAAAATTATTAAATTATTAAGGACCTCAGAGAGCTTTCGTTATGTGGGGGTATATCTATCAATATTTATTAGTTATTTTTAAAATGCAGTGATAATAAACTGATTATATGTCAACATAAATAATATTTTTTATGAAAAATAACTATATATTTTCCAAAACAAAATAAATTTAGTGAGGAGAGTGGCCTTGCAAACCTCCTTCATATCTGTTAAAATAAGTAGAAGACCTCTGGATCGTCATAGCTGTTTCTCATTCAGTCTGTCATGATTTCACAGATCATGTAACCTGTGGAAAGCTCAACTGTCCATACTGGGGTAGGCAGATCACTTCTTAGGATTAAGAAGGTTTGACCTCACAGGCCTCTTCAAAGGTTCTGACACCTGTGGAAGTCGCCAAACCATAACTTGCAGACTGGTACTGTCAGGCAAACACCAGCAGATGGAATGATTGATGAAGTGGATGGTCGGGTGCCGGAACCAGAGGAAACAAAGACACAAGAGGGGAGACGGGCCATGTGCTCACACCTGCAGTGAACAAATATTGAATGCCCACCATGTGCCTGAATGTAAAGCTCTGAAAATTCGAACACTTACATTGTCCATTCCCTGTCCTCATCGATGGGAAAAATATTTTAGGATTGTAAATGAGCTATTTTACCTACAGCATCCATTCATTGAGAAAATGACAAAAAGGTACTATGAATGTAGTTATGTTTTATTTTTATTTATTTTTATTTTTAATAATTTTTTAAGAAGATTTTTAAATTTATTTGACAGAGAGAGGGACACAGTAAGAGAAGGAACACAAGCAGGGGGAGTGGGAGAGGGAGAAGCAGGCTTCCTGCTGAGCAGGGAACCCGATGCAGGGCTCCATTCCAGGACCCTGGGATCATGACCAGAACCGAAGGCAGACACCTAATGACTGAGCCACCCGGGCGCCCCCGTAGTTGTGTTTTGTAAATAAATTTCTATCGTAAGCATCCCAGCAGTGTCTGTGGACATGAGAAAACGAATGCCGTGTCTCTGTCTTTATACACGATACAGTTGGTTTACAGGCAGTGCTTGGGGTCCACAGAGATTTGCCAAGCCGTTGTGCACAACTGCGCCTGCCTCTGGCCCTGTTATCCAGGATAACAGGCTGAGAACCGTGGCTCAGTGCGCAGTTCTCTCTCCCTCCATCTCCCCCACCCCCGCCCAGAAGTCATTCATCACTTGTCACCAGCGTTAAAGGTGTTGAGTGATAGAGTTGTTCTGGCATTGTTTGGGAGCCATTATGACTTTTGTGCCTTCCCTGAAGATGGCTGGCTGTCATAAAGGCAAGCCGAAGACATGTGTGGTTGTGGGGCCGCCAGTTCCCTTCACTTGCACTTCCCTTACCTAGAGCAGTAGATGGGCATGAGCAGAGTGAGCGTGGCTCCCTTGTCCTATGAGATATCTCTGAGAGCTTGTGGAAGAAAATTGTATGGAGAGAGTTAATATTGAGTTAGAGAAAAGTAGAAGTGTGGTAATAGTGCAAGGGGAGGAGTGAGAAATTAAATGGTATCTTTTTAGAAGTCTGCCTTATTGCAGTCTGCATTGCTCCTTGGGGATTTTTCTACTGAGTACAAGAAAATCAGCAAGCACTTCTTGAAAAACCCAGATGAAATTACTGCCATAAATTTTTATTTTTTTTTCATGGTATAAAACCCTTAATTTAGATGGGGAGGGTTTATTACCAGTGTTTTCTTGGCATGGCTAAGTTCAATTAATTTCAGATGACAAGCCCACCCCCCCCCCTTTGCCTTTTTCCTTTTTTTCTTTTTCCAATATGTGGAAAGTACAATTTGTTATTGGTTTGCCTTTGGCTCTGGAGACCTCATTAAGGGCCCGAGAAAGGGATTCTATCTCTCTTTCTTTGACACCTTTCTGTTTTTTTGCAGGATTCAGACCATTTGCATTGTCACATGGAAAGTATGTATGGTATGTGCGAGGGGAAGGTTACCAGATAAAGGTGGTGGTATTTATACCTTTAAAAAACTGATCTGAAATGACTATTGCAAGTTAAGAAATGGTTGCCAGTGTTCAGCTAAGATAGGGAGCCTCAGCTTAAGATGAGGTCTCTGGGAAGAATGTGGGCACATTTAGACAGGAAACTTCTTATTTAGCTGTTCCCGACAGTTCATATGTAACATACCTGGCTTGAAAGCAGGAACAAGATGTCAACAGAATATTGTATTTACTCATACTCCTAAGACATAGCGTGCTGCACCTTCAAGTTCTTGTTCATAGCGGAATACTGTGAGCCTATCTTGCAAACAAGGGAAATAATCTATGGTGTTTTGTTTTGTTTTTCTCTGCATGGTAATATAGAATCTATTGTAGTATGAATAAAAGAAGTCACAAGAGATTCATTACTGTTTGTGAAGTGTACTGTCTCTGTCTTGCAGCATGTGATTCTTTATTTTACTTACAAAGTGGGTATAAAAATTAGAATTGAGGTGATAGAGAATATATATTGCATAAATAAGCAATTCAAACAAAAGTTTTACCATTATCACAAATAAATACCCTGCTTCAGAGGTTGGAGATTAGAATCCTGTTATATTAAATGCTTGACAATTAATTAGCTATTGTCTATAAAGTTCCCAAGATGACAAGTTACTTAAACACTATTATTAGGAGTAGCTGGATTAGTAATAATAATGTTCAAGTGCCATTGGCAACAATGAGGAGGTTTTAAAAATAAAGATAAATGCGTGTGATCACAGTCAAAGTGATTTGTGGGCTGTGCACAGAGCGGGCGGTCCCCGGGGGGGAACGCTCTCGGAGCATGAGGTGGGGCTTGGGCAGGACTTGGCACAGTGTTCCAAGGAGGATGAAACCAAAGGGCTTCATTGGTTAATATTTTTTCTCTGCTTTTTGTGTATTGCTTAACCCCTTGTCAAAATAGCATTCACTTAGCAAAATTAAAAAGAAAATAAGAAAGCCGGCAGAAAACAGGCTCGGCAGAAGGCCAAGCATAGAAGCTGAACCTCTAGCCGTTGCTGACAGGCATTGTTTAAGATTCCAAACGCGCTGGATCATTCATTAATGTGTTTTCTGCATTTTTTTTTTCTTAAAAATATGGTACATAATTGGGATGGAGAGAAACGTGTGGGAATTTAACTTGATTGTACAGGTTCTTGTTGTGTGGAATTTACATCCTTAGGGCCCCATCCATTTCTGATGTAATTTTGTGAGAAAATCAACATGGAACCGAGGACTGGCCCAATATCAATAATGGGGGGAAATTACCAAAGGAAATTATGCACACGGATCCTTCTTATGCACACTGATCCTTCTTATGCACACGGATCCTTCTTATGGCGAGTAAAGCTTGCAAGAGGAATTGGGGCGGGGTGGGGGAGACTCTTGATTTTTCGAATCAAAGAATTTAAAAGCTGGGTGGCACGCAGAAGCCATAGTGCCCATCAGCTCTTTCCCATGTCCTTTATGTAACCTGGCTTCAGTCACGGTCAGGCTCGGGCTGTGTGACTAGCCCAGGCCAGTGGGCTCCGGGCAGAAGGGATGTACGGCACGTCACAGCCAAAGTGTTTAAAAGCCAGAATGCCTCTTCCAAACCTTTCAGGTTTACTTTTCGGCTCTGGGTATTTTTTTTTTTTTTTTTTTCAGTATGAGATCACAGAACAAAATAGAACCATACACATTTTGAAATATATGTGCACCTCTAAATAATGAGGCTTATGTTAACATATATCTATTTAGCACAGTCTGCTGTTTAGGAGCCTGCATAATAGCATTCTCTTCTCCATGAATATGGAATGTGGAGGACAGACTAGTTCTGGTATGGTGAGTGTGGTCCTTGATACCACGTATGAGCCCTGGAAAACCCTCACCGTGGAAAACACGGGGATAGGTGGAATCTGGTTTTAGATATCATAGACAGGTGCCTTAGGCAGCCAAATCCATTCAGCACACCACTTTTATCAATAATCAGATTTCCGTCTCTGATGCTTTGCTGGGAATCACTCAAATGTTGAGCTCACTAAAGATTTATTAATATGAAAGTTAAGTGTTTCTGTAAAGCTAACAAAACTCAGTCATAGCAGTATTAAGACCAGGGGATGCTTCAGCCTTAGATCCACTTGTTTTCAGCACACCCGACCCACGTGATTCTCATTGAATGCCTCTTTCTATAAAACTGGCTGTTGCCACCGTGGTTGTTTGCTTGCAGTTTGGCTTTGGCCAAGCTTGTTTAATTAAGACTTGAAAAAAATACCTTTAGCCCTGCCTGGGCTTTGAAAGAATAGGCAGACCTGAAGCCTTTGCTTGCTGTAATGGCTGCTCAGCTCGTTGGCTGGAGTTTTGTAGCAACAAGGTTTAGAAATCCTCAAGTACATGATGATTTTCATTGTAAGAGGTCTAGTTGTAAGGAGTAGTCATCTGTTCCAGTGAAAGTTCTTCCTTACTGAATACTTGGTTCTTTGGCTCTCCTCTCCTCTCCCCGCCCCGCCCCCCCACTGCCGCCTTCTCTCCCTCTTTCTTCCCATATAATGAACTGGGAAACTTGAAGAATGGGACCCCACTCTGCTGCCATATGTGGGGTCCAGGAATCCTGCTTATTTGGAAGAGCTAGCCAGTTATGACGCTATACTTAGGAGACATCTTACTGAATATGGCATCTTTGGTGATGAGTGAAATGATAAAAGAGGGAATGTAATTTGAAGAACAAAAAAAAAGGAAAGCATATTCTTGGACATACATTAGAGAATATAAATCGCAGATCAATATAAGGTTCAGATAATACTTCTTCCTCCAGAAATTATATGTGACAGCAATGGGAAGTTGGGAGAAGCTCTCTCCATGTGTACGTTTTGAGAAGTACAGTGTTTTTATTTGGTATAGTTGCATATTCATTTCTAACAGACTGCATCTTAAAAGGATTGGGCTTTTATAGATTCCATGAATATTCAGAGAGTTACCAAAACCAATTCCATCCTTTACCTTATGCATCCAGACCCATCTGTCATGTGCTCACTAGATGGTCCTAGCTCTGCATTCTGAGCTTTCCCTTTTGATAAAAAGGTATTTCCCATGTGGATGGGAATTGGGGGATGTGGTACCTTTGCTGCCCTGGTGGAAAGTTTCAGCCCTCAAGGTGGATCTTGGTTTGTGTTTGTTGTGTGTGTGTCTTTGGGATCTAGCGTCAGCTCTCTCTCGCTTTTAGGGTCTTGTGTAGCACGTGGACACAGCAAAAGAAGCATAATGGTCTTTGCTGCTAGTAAGTCATCAGGGTACTTGGCAAGCCAGTAAAAGCTAGAAACCTTACTGTTTGCATTTTAATTGGGCGACCATTAGCCGTAAGCCTGAGTTTTGGAAGTTGTCCCTTGAGCCCTTTCTCCCTTGTACCCTCTCATTTTCCTGAAGCTGATTAGCATCTTCTTAAAAAAAAAAAAAAGTTTCTCCACATTTTAAAACTCATACCCTTTTTGATAAGTATAGAAATCTTACACCTCCTTAATTTTTTAAAAGATTTATTTATTTATTTTTGAGAGAAAGTACAGGATGAGGGGTTAGGTAGGCAGAGGGAGAGAGAAGCTTAAGCAGACTCCATGCTGAGTGCAGAGCCTGATGGAGCCCGTTGTGGGGCTCGGTGTCACAACCCTGAGATCATGACCTGAGCCGAAATCAAGAGTCGGAGGCCCAACCGACCGCGCCACCCAGGCACCCCAGAAATCTTACACTCCCTTTGATGTTATTTAAAATATCCATTAAAAAGTAAGAATTGCAGAGCACCTGGGTGGCTCAGTCAGTTAAGCATCTACCTTGGGCTCAGGTTATGATCTCACGATCCTGGGATCAAGTCCCGCATCGGGCTCTCTGCTCAGCAGGGAGCCTGCTTCTCCCTTTCTTTACCTGCCGCTCCCCTAGCTTGTGTTCTCTCTCTGTCAAATAAATAAATAAAATCTTTAAAAATATATATATATAAGAATTGCAACAAAAGAACCAAGGCAATGACAGTCTTAGAACGATGCCTTTTTTTTTACTTCAGCCACATGAGATTAGTGTGAAAGTGGGGTCTGCTTGCTTGCCTCAAGCATTTTTCCTCTTGCTAGTGACAGAGCACAGCATAGATACCTTTCACATCAACCTGTGCGACTGCTTTGTTTTCATGGTCACCCAGGGCGGAGAGCCTGCTTTGCAAATATAGTCTATGTTATTATAATTCCGCAAGTGCACGTCCAGACTACACATGTGCCCATCTTCCCAAGAAAAGATTTTGATATGACTCCCATGCCATTTCCCACCACCTCACTGCTTTAAATACTTAACTATAAAGAGCAAAACAGATGAAAGTAATTAAGATGGGATAAGTAAGGCATTCTTATTCATGAGCACATCCCTGTCTCTCAGCCACCATCCCCGCGGGTCTCTGTTATTGCCCCTCCTCTTTGCTGTCCCTGCCACCCCCAGCTCTAGCTGCCAGGCAGTTGGGCGCAGCCCTGCAGTCTTACTTGAACAAAAGTCACCCAGCACCACTGAGTCCCATCACTGGATAGGCACTCATGGTGCCTTAAATGGAAGACAACATACAGAAACACTTGGTGCAATGATAGCATGTGACAGACAGAACACACGGTCGCTCTGTTCCTCTGTTCTCTCCCCCCTCCTACCCCCTCCCATCCCCTCCCAGAATTCAGTGCTTTTGTTTCCAGAATCATCTTCAGGTCTTCTCATGGGTGACAGCAGAAGAAGACAGAATTTTCATGGATGCCGTTCTAAGTGAGTTTTATAGATTTATCCATGTGCCTCCATTTCTTCTTACTCTGGTTCCCCTCCTCCTTGGGGGGTGAATAGGTCTTTTGCATTCTTTCAGTGGTAAGGATGGTTATAAGGAAATCAGCATTATTTGAGGATCTCCTGTGTGAGTGCAGGCACTGGGCCGAGTATTTTACTTGTATCAGTATATAGAATCCTCACAATGTTCCTGTGAAATAAGAATAATTATCTCCATTTCACAGATGAGGAAACTGAGGCACAGAGATGTTATTTGCCTAAGTTGCTCTGCAGTGATGGAGTCAAAATCCAAACTCAGAGGCATTTCTCTTTACACTACAGAGTTGCTTTGTTGGTTTCAGTGATCCTTTCAAAAACATGTTTAAACTTTTCTGGGTTTGGGGTAGGAAGAAAAAGACAAAAGTAATCAGATCATTATTATTCTTTGGAAAATAATTACTTTACTCTGCCTAGTAACTATTTGCTGTAGGGTCCGAGGCAAATCTTTTCCTACCTTACAGTTTGTAGAGTAGAACACCAAGAATATTAAAATGACTTAACTCTATTTTCACTTGTTACTTTAATTAGAATTATCCCTTTTTATATGAGGAATTAGTATATTTTCAAGAATAGAAGTATTATATGTTGGCCTAAGGGGGCTTTTTTGGATAACCTTTAAGGGTAAATATCTTTCCCCACTTCTTCAGAATAATATTTGGAGCTCTAACTTTGGATCCATTTTAGCAGGAGTTGTGATAATGAAAAAATAATGTACATACAATGCATCTTTTATATTGTTATTTAAAAACAAGTATTTATATGTAGAAAAAATGAGTTAAAGACATTTCTGTAATTTTAAAGTTCTCTTTGTATGCACTGTATTATAGAAGAGTTCCATGACTTTTATAATTTCACTCTAGTTTTGATTTTAACACATAAAAAATAATAAATCCCACTCTAGTATTTGATATCCCAGCTGTTTTGCTAGGCTTAAAGAAAATAATTCACTCATTGTCACAAGTGTGTCTGTCTGTATCAGGTTTGGTTTTATTTTACTTAGATTTTTTTTTTCTCTCCAGACCATCTCTTCCTCCCTCCCTTCCTTCCTTCCTTAAGATTTATTTAATTTTAGAGAGAGAGTGCACGTTAGTGGGGCAGGGAGTTGGGGGTGAGGGAGAGGGAGAATCTCAAGCAGAGTCCCCACTGCGCACGGAGCTCCACACAGGGCTGGATCCCATGACCCTGAGATCATGACCTGAGCTGAAATCAAGAATTGGATGGTCAGCCAACTGAGCCCCCCAAGCACCCGTCTCCAGAACATTTCTTTGGAGCAATTTAGATTTGAGTAAAAAACTTTAAATTTGGTGAGGGAAATCGGCAGTGGAAAGATGGTATGATATTGAAATATGTGCTGAAATAAGTCATTGTATTAAAAAAAAATAATAAAAGGAGCAAAGCGTTTTATTATCACCATTCAAGATAGAAAGATTTGCTACTGAACCTAGGCCCTTGGAAATTACATTTTGAGCCTCTGACCACTGGAGGGCGCTGTTCTACTGCAAACCACTCATTCAAGGCAGAAGTCCTCAAATCTCTTCATTTGTTCTTCTCACTAAAAAGATAAAGGATTTATATTCTTGTAATGCCAAATCAGTTCATACTTAACATTCAGCCTTTAGCTGTAGAAACTTGTTTGAATGACAGTAATGGCTTCATTTCAAGTTATTTAAATGTTTAATGCTGTGTAATTTACTCAAATGTGTATAATCCTTTATTTAACTAGATGAAAATAATATACTGTTAACATTGTTTTTAGCATTAATTAATGCGACTAATTGAAGTTAAAAACACTAAAACCAATTTCCATGTTATGTTGCATGATCAGACTGCAAAGAGGTTTCCCTCCGGCCGGTGCTGGTCTTGGTTCAGAGCTCATTTTCCCTCAACCCTGCTCTCTGCCCTCCACACACTTCACCCTCTCCCTGCTATTTCTGTAGTTAATTTGATTTCAGTATACTGACAGCTATGGTTGGTAGCAAAACTGATTAACTGTAGATCGTTTCCCCTCTGAAAGCTGGTCTTTGCAATGGATTATGACAGGAGCTTCCTAACATTATTTTGTTATTCCAAAATAAACGTAGTAATGATTGAAATCACTGAATTACTATAAGCATGTAAAAGGAGGGAGAAAAGATGGACGTACTTGTTGACATCACTAGTCTTGGCAGTCGGTGCAAACTCATTTTCGGCAGACAAAGCTAGAACTTCAGTATTCCCACCAGAAGACCCCCATGAACACTGCTCTTGTTGCCATTGACTCTCAATAATAATGAAAAACAAAACCAAAAGCCCCTGCTGTTTTCAGAGTTTTGGTATGGTCTTGGAAGTCAGAGGAGAATAAGTCAAAACCAGATAACACCTTTCTGGCAGCTTGCTTATACAGCTGAGATGTGTTATATTAGAACGGCCCATTACAGTTCTCTGTTTGTAGGCATAAATAATTCTTCCTCCTTAAACATGGCTCTTCCCGTGTGCCAGAGAAAGGAACATTTCACTCATTGGAATTGTTGATAAATACCCTTTATTCTTAATAATGGTTAGGTCATAGCATGTTTTGTTATTTTAAACTCTAGAAGTTTTATCTACAAACTGGACAAATTTTTAAGGGTTAAAAGTGCAGAAGTATCTCATTTTTAGATTAAATTTTAGATTAGAATTGTCTTAGTTTAAAGAATACCTGTAAATGAAATTTGTCAACTCATGAACAGTATTTTATATCATCATGTAATCCTTTATATGCAGTGGCACTGTTTTATTTTGTGAATAGAATCTTCAGTTGAGAATTTAAACTTAATTTCATGAGCAAAAGGCAATCTAGTTTAATTTAATGAGCAAAGTGCACATTGGCTCTAGTTTATTTGTTTACCAACAATTTTTTTTAAAGAATTTATATGACATTTGTGTCACAACATAATTTTCTTTATCATAATTTTAAACATTATATCTGTATAGTTTATAAATATACATATATTAAGAAAAATTTTCAACATTTTGTGTGTGTGTGTACTGTTAGAAAACAAAATTCAGCCGAATCAATTTGAAGATCTAATAGGCTTTATTCAGTGATTCATGAATCAAGCAACATCCCATCTAGCAAATAGAAAGGAGCTCAGAGGAGCTGTACGAAATGGAAGGCTTTTGTCAGCAGAAGGGGGCAGGGACAAGGAAAAAGAGGACCGTCTCATTTTTGTTTGGGAGATGGAAGGGATATATCAGGCAGATTACCTCTACCGCTGACCAGGGAATTCCAGACCAGCCCATTAAGATTCCAATCCTGGGGTGCTTGAAATTGCGGTTAGGTTTGTATTAAGTTTTGGTTTGGGGATGTGAGCCTAAAATAAGTGGCTCCGTGTTGGGCCTCTTGTTTCTTCTTTTACCCCCTTTTGAGCAGACTCTCAGCTTAACTGAGAGATGTGACCAAAATTTAAGTGCCACTTGTGGCTGCCACTCAGGCCATGCCATTTCTTGATTAATGTCTGTGGTACTCACAGGTCCCAGCTTCGGGTTCATGATTCTTGAATCAGTCATTCTCCCCGTTCCTTTTCTAATATTCCTGTCTGAAGGAGAACATTTGCTTGGTAGCTAACGACTATGAACATCCGTTTAAGGCTTTTGAGAGAATATGGCACACGTGGGAGAGTACTATGATTATTATAAGCAGGATAATTCCCAATGTCTGGAGTGCACTCTGGAGCTGTCTTCCCTAAGACTCCAGCCAGTCAAAATCAAATAAGTCAAAGAAAGACCCCACTAATGGAGTCACCTTTTAAAAACCAAGTGGTTTGTACAGTGATCCTACGTAATTGCGTTTAAACTTCCCCAGACACCTCCTTGCTCAGCAAAAAGTTCATCAAGGGCTCTCCTCTCATCAGGGACAGCTTTGGCCAGAGTCCAAGGATGTTCACTGGGCAGCTGTTGTGTTAGCAGCAGATTCTGTAGTACTTTCAAGAGTTAAGAAAAGTTCCTGACCGGAGCCTCATTTGTACTCACTCCTAACTGGGGAAGTAGAGCCCTGCCAAAGGAAGCAAATCCTGAGTCATGAATGTTTCCTGGTAATTCCCATTTGAATCTGTTACTCAAGACTAGAAAGGTGACAGCCATGGAGGTCAGGAAAATTTTAAGGGTCTGTAAACTACACAGGTGGTTATATTCTGGTTGTCCCTTGTGTCCCTCTCTTTGCGTAGAACCTGGTCACACATTTCCCAGTGTTTCCGCTTGTTAACCAGAGACAGGGAAGTAGACCAGGGTGTCACCAGCGTCATGGAGGGACTGGAGTTCTTGACAGTACAGCACTCTGAAAGATGATCCCTGTTAGCAGTGGCTTGAGAACTGGGGATGTAGGCCAATGCCAGAGTCAAGGAAGTTTAGTTTAAGTATGAAGCCTTGATCTGGCATCTTGGGGGAGAGGCAGTCCACCTCAATGTCAGCTACTTCTCTTCCTAATCACTTTGATTGGAGGTCTCCAGCGTTGGCATAGAACCAGATGCCAGGTGGAGCCTTTTTCAACGGTAAGATGTATATTCCAGTTTCAAGTCCCTGAAGTTTCGCTGCCAAACTTCTTACTTGCCGAACTTCTTAAATTCTTTTCTAGTTCAGTTTTATGATCTTAAAGTTGTCAGAAACCTGTACTTGTCAGAAGTCCTTTTCTTGAATTTCCTTGAAGGTGAAGTACCTTTATAAGAATATTTTTGCAAAGAAAGCATCAGGGTGAAACAATAACTGTGTGTAAATGACAGAAGACTTAAAAATTCCAGTTGTTAGTCAGTAGAGCAGGGGATGCTTTGATAATTATGTTTAGATTACCTACAAAAACTTCTTGAGACATTGGACAAAGTCAGCCATCATCCCAAGCAATTTTTCTTGCTGACACATTTTGTAAGAGATAACATGAACTCTTTTGACCTTTAGTAAGCAGAGGGAGAATAAAAGTTGTATGTCTGCATTATTTTTAATTTGGGTAACTGAAGACATGTCTATGTTAATTAAACCAACAAACTTTAAATTAGTTTCAATACCAAGTATTTTCCTAGATCATGTGAACCTGAAATTCATTTGGGTTAGCTCCTGTTATATTTCTGAGAGCTTCCTTTATGTAAACCCTTCATTTTCTTATTGCCAATAAAATGGGGCTCTCTCACAAATTATCCGTGGCCATATTACCCAGAGGTAGGAAAATGCCGTAAATTCACAGCACACCTACTTATAGACACCCTCAACAGAGACCTTACAGTTTGTGTTTTTAAAATTACTGCCATGAGTCAGGTACAAAGTTCTCTGGTTATAAAGGAAGTTGGATCTAAGTTGTTTTTCTGCTTTTCTAAAGATCTGTAAGATAAGGACAGTTGATTTTAATTCTTCGAGGAAAGTGGGATTGCAATTTAAATGCTACCATAAGCTGATCCACCCATAAATCCTTTACTGGGGCTTTAGGTTTTTCTTTGCCTCTGGGCACCTTTAGCTTAAGGGATGAGGCCTGAAAGAAAAGTTCTTACCAGATTCTGAACCTCTAACCAGAGAGAAACTTGAAAATTCGTTTAATTATATAGTCAGTTTTCCACCAGAACAAACAGCAAGCATTTCTGACAGTATTAAGTAAGCCCCCTAAGATGTAAGAGAGGTGCCCAGAGAGGGTACAAAAGAAATTTTCT
This sequence comes from Mustela nigripes, assembly GCF_022355385.1. NCBI lineage: Eukaryota > Metazoa > Chordata > Mammalia > Carnivora > Mustelidae > Mustela > Mustela nigripes. The sequence continues at coordinate 64,924,401 of NC_081561.1, forward strand.
TTTCCTCTGACTATAGGGAGGAGGTTTGTGTGTGTGTGCAGACTTCAGATAGAAATCTGGGGGAGATGACTTTGCTAAGAGCTCTCCCCCTTAGCTGGCTTCTGCCCAGGATCCCCTCTGCAGGCTCAGAGAGGGGTTTTGAAAGGTAGCTCTAATGTCTCCCAGAATTTGGCAATTTTTTTCATTAAATTTTAGTTTCCTTTAGCTGTTTAAGGGAATAACATCAGTATACTAGAAAACCTCTCGGAATCTCATTAGCCCCACAGGGAGCCCATCTGGGGCCCTTCTTTGGAAATAGATATGAGAGCATCTGTAAGGCCACTAACTTGACGGGCTTTTCTTTACAGTCTTGTTTCAAAGCCCTTTCAAGGTGCTCAGCTACAGTCGGGAGTTCAGTCACAACAATTGCCTTCCATTCTATTTTCTGCCTTTTTACCAATCCACTAATCTCAGGAGGTAACCCATTTTAAAAACTTTTGAGGATCCTCCCTGGGTTTGGGAAATTCTTTGACTATGGCTTTAGATCAGCCTTTGACCTAGGAATGAGATACCTGAAGAGGATCCCTATAGCCTTGGGTGGTCTTATTTTAAAAGGTAACTGTTTAATAGTCTCTTCAGAGCCAAAAGGCAGTTCAGAGGATCACTAGAATGAGTACCAATAAAGGAGGTCAAAGGCAGTAAGAGTTAAGTCAGTCTTGCTGTCTTTTGTTTTATGTTCCTCTTATATCTTTAAATTTTTTTTTAAGCCTTTTGCAACAAATTTTTCATTGAAGCTGTTTTGGAATTTTGAAGCCTTTTGGAAGCTTCTCATACCAGTTAAAATAGGCATCACACTCTTTAATTTGCAGGCCCTTGCTTTTCAATGCACTTCTTCACTGATCTTCCCTAATTGGAGCATTTCTCATAATGGCCACTCTAGTTCTTTCCCGTAATTCCCTACAGAGCCAGTAGCAGTTTGGTAGCCACAGATGGAGTTTAACCCGTTTTCTGTCTAGCCGGATCTAGCTGCAGATGGGGTATAACCCGTATTTCTCTCTGCCATATTTTGAGGCCCCCAACATAATGGTTGGGGGTCAAGCTCTCAGGACACTGTAAGATTGTGCTGATTTTGTATATGCCTACAGCTTCTGAGACTGTAGTTCTTAGACATAGAGTAAACAGGTGGGCCAGAAGGTGGCATGTTAAAATTAAAGGATCCTATCTGTCTTTTTATTTATTTACCTATTTATCTAAGCTTTGGGGTCTCAGAGCAAAATCAATACCCAAAAGTGAGGTACTGAGGGTTTGGGGATTGTGTGGTGGTGGTTTATAGTGTGCATTGCGCAGAAATTTTCTTGGGGTTGGTGGGTGATCTGGTATCAATCTAACCCATTTGCTGACTAACTTATCCTAATATGAGAATCTTTGAGTTTGGTGGTGAACATTCTAACAGTTTTTAAATGTTTGGCTTGGGCCCACCAATTTTTATAGCTTTTTGGTTTTAGAAATCCCTATTAACAATAGCCTTTGTCTACGCAAAATGAGACAAATACATGTACCTTAACACATCAGCAGTAACCAAGAGATGTTTCTGTAAACTGGCCAAGAGAAGAGCCTGTGTGCAGCAGGGACAGGGGAAGGGAATGAACCCAGCAGACCCCCAGATGAGAACTGGAGACTAGACTGGGTTCCCCAACAAAAGGAAAATTGCAGCCAGTTAGATTAGTAGCATGACACAAGGAGACCAGAGCTCAGAACCTGTATATGCCTACAGTGGTTCACAGTATACCATGCCTGGGTTTCTTGTTGTCCCCAGATATCAACAGGATTTTGCTTAAGGTCCCACTGCTGCCGCCAAATCTGTTTTTAAAAAAACAAAATTCAGCTGAGTCAATTTGAAGATCTAATAGGCTTTATTCAACAATCGATGAATCTAGCAGCATCTCATCTAGCAGCTTCTCATCTAGCAAATAGAAAGTGCTCAGAGGAGCTGTACAAAATGGAAGAGTTTTGTTGGCAGAAGGGGACAGGGACAAGGAAAAAGCAGCTTTCTTTGGGCAATGAAAGGGTTCTATGACATGGATCACTTCACTACTGCTGACCAGGGAATTCTAGCCCGACTTGTCAAGATTACATTCCTGGGGGAGGTTGAAACTGTCGTGAGGTTAGGTAATAAGGTTTGGTTTGGTAATGTGGGGCCTAGCAGAGGTGAGTCCACCATTAGGGGCATGTTGTCTCTTTTTTAACAATTTACATGTACATAGTAGATGTCTCAGTTGGGTAAAACAAAATAGTTGAAACAAAAAATTATACTTATTCTTAAATATCTGCCAGATGGCTCTTTCAGGAGATATGTTTATGAAATCCGTGAATGACAGAGTGATACAATTTTGAAAGTCATTATTTTAGTTGTAGCGTTCTTCTCTCTCAAGTCCATAAATGATAAGAATGCCCAGTGCTTTATAAAGAGGCCTTCCTTCCATTTGATCTTTATAAACACTAGACGAGGGAGCCCATGTAAGTATTAGCCCCATTTTGTAGTCAAGGACATGGAGCTATCAGAATGTTGTTTAACGTTACTGTCCTAGGATCCCAGCAGTACTGTGGCATAAAGCTGGGGCTGGTCTCCGCTTCCTGCTCTTTTCTCCACCACCCTGTCCCCTCCAACAAAGGCTGCTGTGGACCCTGAATCGAGCTGTGAACCGAGATCCCAGAAGGGGGGAAGTCTAGCCTTTGTTTCCCTGTGTGTTCTAGACTTGCTTAGGCTGCTTTTGTGTGTCTGTTTTCTCATCTCTAAAATGGGATTTAGTTAGTCTTCTTCCAGTTTTATCCAAGACATTATAAATAATAATGGAGTGGTGATTTATTAAGAATTTTGAGCCCGAGGGTAAAAATCTGCTTACGATGTAGTTTTTTTTTTTTTTTTTCTTTTACCTCCTATGTTTTTGGAAGGGGCAAGTGGCTCTTTTCATCTTTACATGAAAGATAATAAACAAGCTTGAAAAGGAGAGTCCTGGAACTAAACAGATGGGTGAGGCATTCTCCCATTACTGAAATGCAAGGGAGTTACTCTAATTATTCCTAATAAACCTCATTGGGCCAGGTGGAGGACTCAGGATTTGCTTTTCTTCCTTCATTGCTTCTTAGCTTTGTATTTTCCTCTCACTTGAAAATAAGCCCCCCCCCCTTTTAAAGTATTTATTGGTGTGTGATAATAGATAGGCTGATTTCTTTAATAGATGCAATGTTATCGGTGTTTGACTGTGAAGATTAAATTAAACCATAAATTAAGACATAACATTTCCTAAAGACATTTTATGTTTTAATCAGTGCTAAGATGAAAAAGATAAATAACTGCTACAGTAGCAGTGAAGAAAACGAACCAGTGTTACCACTTAATATTATGTAAGAAAAAATAATTATTGTTAAATACATGTAACTAAATACTAGTTAGTTACCAAATAAAGGTAAGAAGGGCTTTAGCTCACTGATGTGATTTCTGTGACCTTGTGTTACCTGGACACGGGACTTCGTTGCTGGCACCCACTGCACATGCGACTCTCCATTCACCAATGTCTTGCTTGCCTTGCCGGTGCCACGGTGCTGGAGAGCACGAATTGTTTCATCACAGGACAGTATTTTGCGGTTACTTCACAGGGACCAGAGACGTCACTTCTGTTTCTGTCACAATTCTGCCAACCTCTTCTTGAGACCATCTCTTCTCTATGCTTCATGCCTCCGATCTAACTCAGGCCTACCCTTGAAGACCCTCCTCTCAACACTACCCTCACACCTCATGACACCTTTTCCCTTTCACCTCAAAACATTCACCACCATTTATCTTCCAGATCCCTTTGGGGGCTTTGTTATTCTGGCTCGTATGCTAATAACCAACATTTACAGTTCCCCACCTGACTCAGAGGAAACCACAGTGAGGTTCCCTGGTGCCTTCTCTGGAAAAATCTGCTCATAGTGTTAAGCCCTTTCCCGGCTTTCGTTCTGTCTGCCTTGACCCTGCAGATCATGCTGACTAGCTTGAAATGAATTTATGTAACCTACATGTCGAAAGGACTCTTAAGGTCTCTCCTGTCAGACTCCCTTTTGCCGTCTCTCACCTTCCCCACTCTTCTCATTGACAGGTCTCTCTGGGGTGTGGATTCTAACTACCCTGCTGCATCTAGTACTGAGCTCCCTTCCTTAATGTGTCAATAAGAATGAGCCTTGGAACTGGACATGTCTTTTGAGATTGTAGTGTCCATGCCTCTCATTATATAGGGGAGGCATATAGTGCTCAGAGAGAATGTGGGATTTGCCCGAGGACATGCAACAAGTGAGCAGCAAACCCAGGACTAGCATTCTAACCCTCTGGCTCTGGAGCCATCCAGTCGTGCGTTCTCTACACATTCCTGCCATCCGGCCACAGCTGAGCAGACCTTGTATGGGCTGTGCAGATTTGGGGAACTAAACTCCTATAGATCGTTAGTAAGCTCCAGTAGGTATGGCCACACATCGACATTGGGCTATCCCGACCTCTATCAAAATCATACAGAACAGAGGCAGAGGATTTATCTGATTGCTACATTTCTGAAATGAAAAAACAACAAATTATTTTTTTTTTAAAGATTTTATTTATTTATTTGACAGAGAGAAATCACAAGTAGGCAGAGAGGCAGGCAGAGAGAGATAGAGAGGAGGAAGCAGGCTCCCTGCTGAGCAGAGAGCCCGATGCGGGACTCGATCCCAGGATCCTGAGATCATGACCTGAGCCGAAGGCAGCGGCTTAACCACTGAGCCACCCAGGCGCCCGAAAAAACAACAAATTAAAGAGGCAGATTTAAGAGGTAAATGGCAAAGTAGGAAAAATACAAAATTTCTGACCAAAAAAAAAAAAGGTTAAAATCTTTACTGTTTGGCTCCCTAAAAACAGTAAGATGAACAATCCAGAAGAAAAATTGGAACAGGACATGTGACACTGGTAGTAGACGGTTCACAAAAAAAGTGTGTAAATAAATGTTCACATGAAGAAAAGACCAGCCTCTTTGTGAAGCAAAGAGAAACCATTTTGTGCCTATCAAATGGGAAAATATTCTGAATTATGTTTATAGTTCTGCTGATGGGTGGGGTCAAACATTCTGCTGTACATAACTCTCCCGAAAGGATTAGCTGAAGGGATTATGATACATAAATACAAGGGAATTGTCCGACCATTACAACAGTCTTATGAGAATTTTTTTTTAATTTATTTATTTGTCAAAAGGAAACAGAGAGCACAAGCAGGCAGAGTGGCAGGTAGAGGCAGAGAGAGAAGCAGGCTCCCCACCGAGCAAGGATCCTGATGTGGGACTTGATCCCAGGACCCTGGGATCATCATCTGAGCCAAAGGCAGCGGCAGCGCAAGGGACATCCCATCTTAGGAGAATTTTATATGACACAGGAATGTTTATGAGTTGACTTGTAACAAGTGGAGGGCAAAAGATACTAAAAGAAGCAGTATTCTAATTTTTTAAATGACATATGTGTATATGTACTTTTTAAAAACTTGTCAGGAAATACACCAAATGTTAAGTATTTATCATTGAATGGAGGCATTATGAATGATTACTCTCTCTCCCCTTTAATTTTTTCACATTTTCTGTGATGAATGTGTACTACTTTTGAAATTAAAGAAAGAAACAAATGAGAGATTTTTTTGTAAGAGGGGTTGAGACCTCACCTTTGGATCACACATTCTCTGCAGATCTGCTGATTCTTGTCTGACCTTTTTTAAAAGCTGCCTCCCGCTCTTGGGTTTGCAGAGCGTGGCTCTGTAGTAAGGTAAAGGCTACCCGGCAGAGTGGGAATAGACCCCGTTGAGGAGCTGGGATGGACCACAGGGCTGTGTGTGCACATTTGGCCTGAAAAACTCATTGCCCCTACCCCAGCAGTATCTTCATTTACAAAGTGAAGGCTTGTTTCCCAGTCTGTAAGGCCCCTTATGGCTCTAAAATTGGATCATCCTGATTTTCCCCAAGCTCTTCAGCAATCTCCTTTCCTTTTTATGTCCCCCTATATCATCTCATTGATCACCTTAAAATCTGACTCTGGAAAGTTTTGTAGTCCGTGGTATTCTAAAAAAAAAAACAAAAAACCAAGACCTCCAGAGATACTTCCTAAAACCTTCCAGCAGTTGCTTTTGCTAAGCAGTATTTTGTTGTCTGTTACAGCTATTTTATATTTTTGGGCCTGTTTTTAAGTTCTAGACCAACTTAAGGGTCAGCAAACTTTCTGATAAAGGGCCTATAGTAAATATGTGAGGCTTTGTGGGCCACACAGAAGCCTCTGTGACGCGTTTGTCTTTCTTTTCCTAAACAATGCTTTTAAAAGTTGTAAAATGCATTCTTAGCTTGGAGCCCCTGAGTAGGCCATAATTTGCTGACCTGTGTTCATTACTGTAGAGGAAGAAGAAATTCTTTTCTTGTCCCTGGTGCTGCTTGCAAACTTGTTTCACTTTTCCCACATTTCTAAGACAGGTTGTCAGACTATCAATAAAGTAATCCTTCAGGATGACAGAAGGGAATTTATATTATGGGTAACCGAAAGCACACTATTTTGTCCAGTTCATCGAATGTCTATTTAACCAAAAGCTCAGAGATGGAATTTGCATTAGAGAACTGTTTTAAGTTTTTTATAGTATGTACTTTATCCTACCTGAAAATACCTTAAAATTCTAGATTTGGGTGAAGACTCAAAAAGCTGACCCTATGCTTTCAGCCAGGCTACATTCAGTGCTTCCAAACTCTCCCTTCTAAATATAGTAGTTAAGAGCACAGGTTTTATAATCAACAGACAAGGGTGTGATCCCAACTTGATCATTCATCCCCTGTGGTCTTTCTGGTTAGTTAGCCATGCTGAGCCTCAGCCTCAGCCTCCTCATCTCTAGAATGAGGGTGATAATCTGCAAGTGCCTAAGGAAATCAGGCTTATAAGGCAGTCTTGGTTCACCTCTTGGCACTCTCAGGGGTTCCTCAGTTGGTATGGGATTATTATTATCCCTTTGTTTTTAAATTTTTAAATTATTTTGTAAATTCCAGTATAATTAACAGTGTTGTATTAGTTTCAGGTGTATGACATATAGTGATTCAACAATTCTGTGCATTACTCAGTGCTCATCATGAGAAGTATACTCTAATCCCTTTCATCTGTTTCACCATCTCTGGTAACCATCAGTTTAATTCTCTGTAGTTGAGTCTCTTTTGGTTTGTCTCTTTATATTGTTGTGCATTTGTTTTGTTCATTAAATTCCACATATGAGTGAAATCATGGTATCTATCTTTCTTTGACTTAGCATTGTACTTCCTAGGTCCATCCATGTTGTTGAAATTGTCAAGATTTCATTCTTTTTATGGCTGAATAATAGTCCATTGTATATACACCACATCTTCTTTATCCATTCATGTATCAATGGATACTTAGGATGCTTCCATAATTTAGCTGTCGTAAATAATGTTGCAGTAAACTTAGGAGTGAATATATCTTTTCCAATTAGTGTTTTTGTATTCTTTGGGTAAATACCCAGTAGATCATATAGTAACTATATTTTTAAAAATTTTTTGAGTGCTTTACACAGCGCCTGTACCGGTTTGAATTCCCACGAACAGTGCACTGGGGTTCCTTTTTCTCTGCATCCTTGCCAACACTTGCGGTTTCTTACATTCTGACTAGCCATTCTGAAAGGTGCGAGGTGATATCTCATTGTGGTTTTGATTTGCACTTCTCTGATGCTGAGTGATGTTGAGTATCTTTTCATGTGTCTCTTGGCCAACTATATGTCTTCTTTAGAAAAATGTCTCTTCATGTCCTCTGCCATTTTTACTTAGATTATTCATTTTGGGGGGTTGTATTGTGTAAGTTGTTTTTATATTTTGGGTATCAATATTCCCTTTTTGTTTTAGAAGGATGTTCAGTGTTATACCTCCAGAACTAATTACAATTTCAAATAGCAGTCAATCCCAGGAAGTATTTCTATGATTCTAACCCACATCTCATCCACTCCAGAACTCGTAGTCCTAGTCTACTGAAACTGCCATCCATTTCTTTCTATTTAGTCCTCACTAGGCATTAAAAAAAAAAAAAAAAAAGTGAAAACAGCTAGTAATGACCTTCTGAAGAATGAAAATAAAAATACATCCTCATTAATTCTAGTTCTGTTAACCTTTGCCCTAAGTCTGATTTCCCTTATGTACTAGTTACTTCTGTTTTATCTTTACCCTTCCTGTGCCCTTCTGCAGTTGGAGAGCAAAGAGCTGGACATAGTATCCTAAACAAGGATTTTGTCATCATTTCATTCATCCATTCAGTAAATATTTACAGAATGCTTGCCATGCACTGAACCCTATGCCTAGAGCTGGCCATATAGCAGTGAATAAGACCAAGTCTCTGCCAGGTGCACCTGACCTTCAAGTAGGAGAGGTAGACAAATGAGATGTCGAGGAGTAAGTATGACACTTGCTGGTCATGTTTTGAAGAAATTGGAAGGGGGTAATGAGCTAGCAGGTGACTGAGTCCAGGGAAGGGACACTTGAGTGGGATGATCAGGGAAGGCCCTTCTATTGAAGTCATTTGAGCTGATACTTGGATGATCAGAAATTGGCCATGCAGAAAGCTGAAAGAAGAGTGTTCCAGGCTAGGGAATAGCTATGGTAAAGGTCATGAAGTGGGAACAGGTTGAGGTGTTTGAGGAGCAGGAAAAAAAAGCCATGTATGTCTGAAATCTGGTGATAGTCTACAGGGTGTTAGGAGAAGGTATGGCTAGAAATGAGGGCAGAGAGGAAGGCAGGAGCTGGAAAACACAGGCCTTGGTAGTATGGAATTTATTCTAAAAAACCATTGCAGGGTTTCAGCCAGAGAATGAAATAACTTCATATATATATCAAGTTATTTCATTTATTTCACAATATGTATACATATATATCAAGTTATTTCACTTCACAAAAAAACTATATTATATATAATATATTACATGTAATATATATTGTATATATATATTTTTTGTTTTCTTTTTTAAAATTAATTATTTTTATTAACATATAATGTATTATTTACCCCAGAGGTATAGGTCTATGAATTGTCAGGTTTACACACTTCACAGCACTCACCATAGCACATACCCTCCCCAATGTCACTTGGTATATATTTTTGAAAGATCACTAGCTACAGTGAGAATGGACTATGAAGGGGACAGGCAAGAAAAAGCAAACAGTGAGAACTGGGAAGGAGCTGCTGGTAAGGCATAAAGAAAAAAAGGAGAAAATGTTCATGGAGGCCTGAAGAAGACAGTCTTCAGTAAGGACAGATGGGAGTGGGCAGTAGATGCTACACTGGACAGGTAAGAACAGAAAAGTGACTGAATGGATCTAGCAAAATGGAGTTCATTGGTGACCTTGCTAGTCATGGGAGGAGAGAAGGGGGCAGGGTTTATAGGGATAACCATACGCCCAGAAGATGAAAGCATTAGGTACCCCTGGGAAGAGAAGCAGAGAAGTGGCAAAGAGGCTGGAGGGAGACTCAAGGGCCAGGGAAGATGGTATTAAAGTATTTCTATGTTTATCAGAATGATTCTGCAGGAAAGGAGGATTTGCTAATGCAAGAGAGTGGATCTTCGTAGGGGCCAAGTCAGAGAAGGGCTGGGACCTCACACTCAAATGGAGGGGGGACAAGGTTCTGTTCTCCCTTGTAACAGAAGGAGAGACAGAATACGTGTAGAATAGATATACAAGGCTAGATTGAAAGTGGCAAAAATGGAAGAATTTCCTTCATTTTCACAATCCTTGTGTTTTGCTGGGCCTTTGTGGTATGTTATGGCCCTCTAGGGTTTTTTTTTTTTTTTTTTTTTGGTGCTGTTATGCTGATTTATTTGCGCAATATATTTTTTCTCCTTCTGCAGGCCATGTATCTTACATACAGATCTGTTTCCATGTCTGTTTCTCCCACTAAACTGGCATCTCTTCAACAAGAGTGGTTATCTTTGTATCTCCAGACACAGCTCACTGTTTGGCAAGAACTCAGTTGAAGGAATGACAGCTACATCAGTACAAAGGCCTCATGTAGCAACTACACAAACATGCAGTAGAAAGGAAAGTAATTCAAGAGTATGAATAAAATTCAGTGTTTATATTACCTGGAAGAATTAATAGATCTTTTTCTTAAGTTGAATGAATTGTCACTGATTACCAGAATTGGGGAGTAGCTAAGGGTCAAAAAAGGAAACACCTCATTATAGCCTGGGAAGAGGTGGAATTTTAATAGCCTCTCTGGGTAGGGATGAGTTAGTGTCTGGTATGCTATATTGGAAAACACTGGTGGAAAACGTAGGTTCAGGAGAAAGTGAGACGCAGACGTATATGGGGAGAAGCAAATCCAAGTATGGTCAGTTGTTTAAGGGGATCTCGGAGGAGCAGGGAGGTTGTGTGTTAAGAACAACATTAAATGTTAAGAGAGAAATGGTCCAAGCAGATTTGTGCCGAAATGAACGAGAACAACTTTATAGAAACTGGTTTCAGTTTGGGGCTCCTGGGTGAGTCAGTTGGTTAAGCATTTGCTTTTGGCTCAGGTTGTGATCCCAGGGCCCTGGAATTGAGTCCCGTGGTGAGTTCCCCACTGAGCGGGGAGCTTGCTTCTTCTCCCTCTGCCTCTGTGGCTCCCTCTGCTCGCTTGCATGCGTGCTCTCTCTCCCTCTCTCAAGTAAATAAATAAAATCTTCCAAAAAAAAAAAAATAAATAAAAGTAAGTTTCAGGTTAGCAGGCAAAACTCTTTCCCGAATATTTTCTGCTTGGATGGGGAGAAAAAACCACAACAAAACAAAATAGTTAACTTTCCCCTTCAACATTATACAACACATCCTGGATGAAACATGACTTTCTGAGTTACAAGCTGCCCCTGGCAAAGACGCTGGTTGTAAGAGCATAATCCAATGCGTGCCCTGAAATTAATGTTCCATGGGCGCTCCAGATTTGTGTGATGTACTGTAAGTTATATACAACCCAGCTGTTCTCTAAACCAGCTGCATTAAGTATCATGAAATGAGTTGCCCTGAAAGGAACCATCTGAATAAAGAAGCTTTCATGCCTTTATAACTCCTTACTGCGTGACCCCAGGTCACTGCTGTTGATACTGGGAGCTTCCTCTCCCACTTTTCACTCTCTTGCCTTTAATGGGTAGGAGGTCTCCACACCAGGCTTTCTTTCTCTTTTTTGGCTGCCAGATGCCAGCAAATGGTGCTGCCATCCCCATTGTGGCCGAAAGATGCAGACGCTGGCCTCCCCATCACGTCTCTCCCCTTCCCAGAGGCCTGTGGGGCACCCGCTGAAGAAAGGTCACAGTCAGAGCTGCCCACCCCACAGAGCTCATTTCCTCCAAACTAATGAAAATGCCATCTCCATCTTTCCCCTAGATTTTTACTTTTCAAAACACTTTCCAATGTGCAGCCTCGTTTTATTTTACGTTAAACTGACAACCTAACATCTCACCAGGTTTCAGTTGGGAATACAATTCTGCCCTCTCTGCGCTGTGCCATCTTGCCGGCTCTGTCTTTGTTACTCAGCTCTCAGCCAGAAAGGAATTAATTTGCATTACATGAGGCTGTGGTTGTCTCCTTAAAGAAAGCTAGATTCTTGCACACCTTGGGAAAGTATCTGTGAATGTACTCGAATCTTTCAGATTACGTGCTGTTCCTCTTTTTTCATCTTTGCCTTTCACATCATCGTGGGGTCCCCTCAAGTTAGAGCTAAATCTTCCTGTTTCGCTCTCCCCACACAATGGGATTTTACTCAAGGGGCCCATGGCTTCTGTCTTTCATTCCCTTTTTACCTGAGAGAAGTTGATGCAAGTGGGAAGGCATTTTCTAAACATAGGGCTACTGCCATAAAAGAAGATAATTTTGACTCTGCTGAAGGTGCCAGGTATTAGCTTACTTCCCGAGGAGGATTTGGAGTAAGCTTGGATTTGGAAATCAAGATGCTTGTTCTGGCCTCATGGGTGGCCCCAGTCACACAGCTGTGGTCCAGAGAGGGAGTGTTGCCTTGTACAGGAGGGATTCAAGCCTGGATCTGGATTTCTAAATGTTGGAAGATTTTGAAGAAATGAGATTTCTTTTTTTTTTTTTTATAATGTTTTATTTTTTTTTAAATGTTTTAAAGATTTTTATTTATTTATTTGACAGACAGAAATCACAGGTATGCAGGCAGGCAGAGAGAGAGAGAAAGAGAGAGGGGAGGAAGCAGGCTCCCTGCTGAGCAGAGAGCCCGACTCGACTCGGGGCTTGATCCCAGGACCCTGAGATCATAACCCGAGCCGAAGGCAGAGGCTTTAACCCACTGAGCCACCCAGGTGCCCCAGAAATGAGATTTCTTTTTCCCCTCCAAAGAAGAACTTTGCCATGGTGCTGTTAACTTAATCACTGCTTTGAATTTGTTGCATAGCCAATTTGTGTTTTCACTAACACGAAGGGCAAAGGACAGTATTCTTTTTGTGCTTTCTCCTTTCTCTTTCTGCTTTCCCCCTCTACACTGTGGGTTATCAGATAAACCTAAATAGGAAGGTCAATACCGGGTTACCCAGAGTTTAAGGAACTCAGTGAATAGGACACTGGGTGGAATGGGATAGGTACTGAATGGGTTGTGTGTCTTAACTCCGGTCACTTTGATGTATGTTCCACATTGGAGCCCTCTTGTTTTCTACTTACCCTTCATGGCATATTTGGAAACTATCTCAGGCAGACCAATGCTCAGGGAAATCTCTACTCTTGCAGTTTTGATTGTGTTCTTGTGGTTTCCATCTGATAACAATGTAGTTTTGAGAGAACTTTTGGAGCTTTCTGAGAATTCCTGAGACTCTTATTTTGTCTTCACCTGCAGCCAAGATAATTGAAGCTTTGTCAGTCTATTTCAGGGGCACAACTTCAGGTAGAATGTTTATTTGGGATGTTTAGATAGACCAAAGGGAATGCAACTTGTAGCTCTTCCTGGAGCTGTAATTCTGGTTGTGTGTATGATGAAAACGAAATGGAATTTGAGCCCACAAGACATACTAAGGCAAGTTAGTCATTATCCAGAAGCAGCCTCTCTTGTAATTTCCAAAGTCTCCTCGGGTATTTGGTCTAGTGATTGTTCATTTCCTTCTTCAAGGAAACCAGAATTCCTCAGCCCTTCCCTACAAGGGCTGTAATAGATTCACACAGAGTTTGAAGGTGAGTGAAGTACATGAAGTCCTGGCCCATCCAGGAACCAAGAACCCCCGTTTCTTCCCTTTGTTAGTCTTCTGCTTTGTCCTAGCCACCTTTCCTCTCCGTGATGACAGAGTCAGTCAATGATGGAGAAAGGGGAGAGAGTGGTTGGACAGGAATGGTAAGATTTGGCCCCATCCTCACTGCCAGACATATAATTCTCTTTAAAAAAAAAAAAAAAAAAAAGGGAGACAGGATATAGACAGTCAAATCATACTAATAGACCATTTATCAATATCCACATGTCCAGGGGTGCCAGAAAGACCAGTAAATGGAAGTGTCAGATGATACATATGGGTAAATTAATATGGTACTCCAATCAATAAAGCGAAAACAAAATATTTCAAGGACGGTAAGGCTCATGGAAGCACAGTACTCACAAATGCATGACCTTCCTCTGTGCACAGCCCCCTCTCCTGAGTTCGTGCACACCCAAAAAGAGACTGACCGTAGGCATTTTGAGCTTCTGCTCCCTTCTTGGTAGAAGGCATTGGAGGGGGCAGAGAGGAAGCGGCATACTGACTGCGGACTGTGGGCTCCAAGGCACCTGTGCGTACTTTTGTCTCCTCTCACGCTGCCCAGCATCCCCGTACGGCACAGGGCTTCTGCTGTGTTTACCAAGGAAGAAACTGGAGCTCAGAGAAGTCAAACCATTTTTTGAAAAGGAAAAAAAAAATGGCACTAGATTTCAAAACCAGGTCTGCCTGACTCAGTGACCTCAAATGAATTCTTTTTCTAGTACACCATGCATGCTGCCTCACCAGAAAACAGGCGTCTTCAGACAACCTATGTCTTTGTAACATCTTTGCTCTTCCCTTTGAGTCAAGGGAGTGATTCTTAAATGACTCCAGGATAAGAGGACCTCCTGTGGAGGCTTTATAAAAAACAAATATCCCCAGTTCGTATTGCTTTCATCCTCACTTTCTTAACTATAATCAGCATTGATTCTTTCTTATTCCCTGATAGCATTAAGTTATGATAACATTAGGGTGACAGAAAATAAAATCAGCAAATACAGATACTGCCTGGTAGATCAGTAAAAGGTAAGAATTGGCAACAGTTAAAGCAGGTCTTATCTAAAAGTAAGAACGTAAATACAAAGCACAGGCTTTAAAAGCATTTCACATAAAGATAACTTTGTTTGCTAAACAAGGTTTTTTTTTAAGTGTAAAGAAAATACAGTCTTGCTTCTGAGCACCTTGTTATAAGCTTGTTTCTGCCCCTGGCATGTCCTGTAGATGAGTGCTAGTACTTATAAAAGAAGCCCTGTGTATTCAGTTTCATTCAGACTTTGGATCTAGCATATAGTTGGAACTAGGGAAAGGTTGGACTAGGGAAAGGACTGAATGTTCATCTTCCTGAAATTCATACATTGAAGTCATAACCCCAAATGTGATGGTATTTGGAGGTGGGACCTTTGGAGGTAATTAGGTTTAGATGAGGTCACGGGGTGAGGCCCCTATAATGGGATGAGTGTTCTTATTGGAGGAAGGAAGGAAGGACGGAAGGAAGGAAGGAGAAAGAAAAGAAAAAAAAGAGAGAGAGAGAAAGGGGGAAAGAAGGAGAGAAGGAACGAGAGACCAGAGATCGATCTCTCTCTCACCAGCAAGAAGGTGGCCCTTGGCAATCAGGAGGAGAGCTCTTACCAGGAACCAGATCAGCCAGCACCTTGATCTTGGGCTCTCTGGCCACCAGGACTATGAGAAATAAACATCTTTTATTAAAGCTACCCAGTCTAAGGTATTTTTTACAACTGGGGAGCTAAGACTGGCTAGCTGAAATGAATCAGAAATCAGTCTCTAATAAAATGTTGCTGTCTTTCCAGGACATCAACTTGCTTCTCTTCCTTTTACTTCTGAATGGCTATACTCTTCTCTCATTTTGACTGCCATCCCCAGTGATTAAAGAAAGAAAGCACAGATAAAGGTTTCTCTTCTCCGTTCTCCAACTTCTGCCTCATTTCCATTTTAGGTTAGGAAAGACATCTGTCTTTGTCATATATCCCCCCTCCCCAACCTCCCCAACCCTAGCCCTTATGAATTATCTTCAAACCCCACCCATCCCAGGTGTCATCTAATTTACACCTGCAAGGCATTGGTAGGATTCTTCCCAGGGCTGCTGTCCCCTCCCTGTGTGTATTTAAAAATCAGTTAACAAAAGTTTCTATTTAAAAGCTCCAAGGGAAAATTAGGTAGAGTAATAACATTTTCATATGATTATTTGCCATATTGGCATTGAGTCAGTGAAATCTGTTGGAAAAACTGTTTGCTCTTTTCCCATGTGTCCATATTGAATAATATAGAGCTGGATATGCTGTCTCTATTCTGAAGCTGTCATGTGTTGTAATAACTGGTTTGACACTTATTATCTTTTTTAATGCAAAGAGGAAATTGTCAGAGTTCCCAACAGTAAAATAGATCCTTTGTTATTTGTATTATTTTCACTTGAAAGTATATTTTACTCTCTTTGCCTTGATAAAACTGAAGTTTATATGGTAAAAGATGATGGCATGACATGAAATGCCAGGATTTGGACAGTATCAGAGCAGAGCAGGATTCAAATGAGGCATTAATTGGTTATTTTTAGAACCAGTGTTTATAGGCAAAGCTGTCAACTCAAATCATAGCCTAACCTCATAGGATCTTGGTGCTTTATCAGAATAATTATTCATCAATGACTTTAATGTATCTTCCTGGAGGGGCTAAAAGTATCCTTTCCATGCTGGTTGGTAAGCACATATCTCACGCCCTGGCTTTCTTCAAGCCCATGTTCATGTACTGTAGGGATAGAAGGAGGGAAGGTACAGCCTCATGGGTACACTGAATTGTGCTTTTCATTTTATATTCCTGGGAGGAATTTGTGATCAGATTATTCTGGCCTTTGTACTGTGCTGTCTCAAAAACAATTTCTGAACTGCCTTAATGGTTAAGCTTAAAAACTAGTTTCATTAACTTTTAGCGAGTCTCTGATATTCAAACAGTTAGATTAAAGAGAGTAAAAAACACAATGGCAATCCCCAATTAATTTTCTGCAGCCTCTCAAATGGACATTTGGGTTATGGAATGGATGCTTCCAAACTTGCTTGCCATTTTACATTCTCTGAAGAGCTAGAGAGAGAGGCTGCTGGAATTCCTGCCCTGGGATGGACTGGGGATAAGACCCCGGAATTTGAGCCATTGTGTTTCTAGTCCTGGCTCTGCCTCCGGCTTTCCCAAGGACCCGACCTGAGTCTCTCTGTACTTTTCTCTGTCACTAATTTCAGTGGTTGAACCAGACCCTATCTCAGGCCTCTTCGCTGCCCTGCACTGATTTAAAGCATTGAGGATGTCAGCAGCTTTGGGGCAAGAAGCAGCAAGGGAACCCAGGGTATGATGGCCTGGCTAGACCTCCAAGAGCCAGACACTGCCCTTGGTGGGGCAGGCGGGTAACTTCTGAGCAAGCAACAGATACTAAAAGCTTTCATAGAAGGGGCTGTGCTTGGTGCTGCTGTGGGGCAGGATGAGGGAGCAAAAACATAATCGATTGGACTGAGACATGAGAGCTAAAAGCACAGAAAAGAAATTCATGAGTCAAGGCAAAGTGCTGTGCATCTAGTAAAGGTTATGAGCAGGAATTGAGATCCTAGGGGATCCCTCAGAGACTTAAGGTTTTGGAGTGGGAGCAGGCCCTATGCAGGCAAGGGTAGAAGCACGTACATGGCAAACAGGATCACAGACTTTTGGGCAGACTGGGAGGACAGCCTGGGAGTTAGGCTGAAGTGTTTTACATGTAACCATTACTGAGAGATCTTTCTGAGAATAAAGGTATTACTCTTACAGAAAATTTGGATACTAAAAAAAAATGGTAAGGAAGTAAAGATCACTTATAACCGCATCATCTGTAGATCACAATTTTAATCTTTGATTTATTTCTCTTTGGTCACATATCTGTGTGTGTATTTTACAAATGAACTTCAAATCATGTTTTATGTCCTTTTTTTCTTTACTTAATGTTTTATTACTTTCCCCACATTATTAAATACTCCTTGAAAACTTTTTCAGGACTGTATATTATTTCATTATGTAGAGGTATCATAATTTGATTTTTCCTATATTGAAGCACATATAATTTGTTTTGATATTGTAAATAATGCTGTGATTGATATTGTTATATGTAACTTTTTGCTTATCTTTTAAAAAATATTTTATTTATTTATTTGACAGAGAGAGGGATCACAAGTAGGCAGAGAGGCAGGCAGAGAGAGAGAGGAGGAAGCAGGCTCAATGCCAAGCAGAGAGCCTGACGCAGGGCTTGATGCCAGGACCCCGGGATCACGACCTGAGCTGAAGGCAGAGGCTTTAACCCACTGAGCCACCCAGGCGCCCCAAGTTTTGCTTATCTTATATATGAATTCCATGATTTGAGATTTCAAAAAGTTATACTTTTATATAGAATTTAATGTGACATTTGAGGAGTTCAAACTTTAAACTGTAGACATTAGATACAATCTAAATTTTTTTTTTAAATCATGATCTTGACTACAAATTTGACTCTAGAAAATAAATGTAATTGTATCTCTGAAAGAGGCTGGAGGATGTCTCTATCCTGGGCCAGGCAGGAGTATCATGAAAGAAGACTCTAAGAAACGATGCTGGCGTCTGTTTATAGACTCATTCATTTATGTGAACCAGGAACTGTGTCAGACCCTGGCAATGAGGATGGCTTGGATTTGTTCACATCACTGTCAGCTCACTCTTGAACTTCTGTAGTCGTCTCTTAACTAATTTCCCTGTACACACTTGCTTCACTCCATTTTTTGCCTAGAAGCTTCAGTGTGCTTCTTAAGACCTAAGTCATGCCTAAAACCCTTTTGACTTCCCATTTTACCCAGGTTAAAACCCAGTACCTTAAGTGTGGCCACTGTATTACCCACTTACTACCTCCGGCCTTACTGGCCTTTTCCCGCATTTTCTAAAATGTGCTAGGCTCTTTCCTACCCGAAGGTCTTGTGCATGTTGCCTCTCTTCCTAGAATACTCTTCCGCCGATCTTCATCTGACTACCTCATTGCTTACCCTTTAGTCTTAGCTCAGTTTTCACTAACTGAGAGAAACTTGTTGACTACCTCCACCTTTATCCTAACTAAGTCTTCTAGAACTCAGGTCTTTTTCTTTAAAGCACTTATCACAATTTGTAGTTGATGCCTTTATGTATTTAATGTGTGACTCCTGTGCTAGCCCTTAAGCTCCATGAGGGCAGAGACCATGACTGTCTTGCTTGCTTTTGCCCAGCATCCATCCCTGTCCTTGTCACACATTAGAGGTGAAAGCCTAGATGAAGGGTGAATAGAACAGACACAGGCCCACTCTTCTTAGAGTTTATAATCTTACTGAGCTTCAGTATTGTCTCTGAAAGTAAGAGAAGAGGAGGAATCAGAAATGATGAATGAGGACTAGGATTTAGATGGTTGGTAAGATACGGATGTCACTGACAGAAATGGAGAGATGGTTAGGCTAAGTCAAATTAGGAGAGGGATGATGAATCTAATTTTTTAAAAAAGATTTTATTTATTTATTTGACAGACAGAGATCACAAGTAGACAGAGAGGCAGGCAGAGAGAGGAGGAAGCAGGCTCCCCGCTGAGCAGAGAGCCTGATGCATGGCTCGATCCCAGGACCCCAGGATCATGACCTGAGCTGAAGGCAGAGGCTTTAACCCACTGAGCCACCCAGGCGCCCCTGAATCTAATTTTTGACACATCAAATTTAAGGATTAAAATGGGATAAGTGGGGTAATCCATTGGAAAAATCTAGCATTTCAATACCAATCTCTTGCCTTAATGAACCAAAATGTCAGCCCAGACTTTTTGTTCATTTCTTATTTGGGAATGTTATACATGAATCAGAGAACTTTTTTTTTTTTTTTTTTCCAATTGAAGCCCTACAGCTTACTTTTCTATTTTTTCTTTTTTCTTTTCTTTTCTTTTTTTTTTTTTTTTGTTAAGAATATTACATTTATCCTTCTAAATGGCAGGTGAAGAAATAGAAAGAATAAAGCCATCATTTTCGTCTCCCTTGAAGACATGGCATTCTGCCATCTCAATTACAGAAGCCCTGACACCTTCCTATTCTGTGTGGAGGAGAAAAACAAGTTGGAACTTTTGTCCTCCTTCCATACCCCAGCCACCACCATCAACTCCTACTTCAATTATTTCGGAAAAAATATCTAAATTACAAATGTGGGGAGCTTCCATAGTGTTTTCATATCCTTACTGGGATCTAATCATAGTATCAGGCTTATAATGTTAAATTTTGAATGTAGTGTTTAAAGTCTGATATTTTGCAGAACTGCAAACATAAATTTAAATCGGAAGCTGATTTTCTCCAAGAAGTAATAGAAATATTCTTTGCTCTGTGAAATGTGAGTAATGCAAGAATGGACTTGATTATGACTTGAGCAGGATTATGGATCTTAGAAAGCCAAACCTAGATAGGAGCTCATCTGTTCACATTATAGACGAGCATATTTTAAAAAATGAATGAAAATATAAACCAAAATCCCATCTCACATAGATGCCTTTGGCCTTGTGTCTCTCGAAGTTCTAAAATATATCCCTAACTGGTTGGTTCTCTTTCACTTGTTTGCAAGATGGAGACTGCCTTTGAGATACTAGTCAGGCACAAATCCGTAGGTCATACAAAATTTTTTAAAAGTTACTTAAAAGTCCAAGGCCTTGTCTTTTGCTGCTTGGGCACCTTGCTGTGACAGTGCCCAGCTCTCTTTCTCAGTAACCGCCTCAGCCTGACATAGTTGTACTTGCTGCTTAACGCTCTGTAAAATGTTATTTAAATATTTCTAACTTATTGTTTCATGCTGGGTTTTATGGAACATAAATTTCTATTTAGGCCACTAATTTACAGTAGAAGTTTGTTACTAATATCACTGTAGGCTCCATCCATCTAAAAATATTGCTCATAACCTACGCTAAAAATATGTTATATATTTGCACTGTATGTAAACAGTGTTGTGTTTTATTAGTGTGCAGTGCTTTGTCTATGGAAATGTCGTATTGCAGCATATATTTAGAGGGGCTAGGAACTCAAGTAGGGTGGAAAGTCTACAGAAAAGTGAAATCCCTGCAGGATGCGATTTATGGAATTTTCAGTGTGCTTTGCAGAAAATCTACATACAGTATCTACATTTTTTTCTTCAAAGACAAAGTAGAATCTCGCAGAATGTTCTGGGAAGGTCTGTTATTTCATGTATTCTCCATCTTTCTAAGTGGTTTATAGAGGATTGAAACTACAAATCTGTTCACCTTAAAAGAGGCAGTCATTGTTGCTGTAATGACCGTGTTTTTATGTTTAAAACACATTTATTAAACAGACCAGAGATAATGTAAGTTGTAGCTCCTTTCTAGTAGTGAAGAGACACGATTTCAGGGAATGCCAGTCTGTTTTCTTTCTGTAAGTGCCCTTGAGCTGGAACACATGATTCAGAGAATGGAGGAAGGTTTAAGGCTTCAGAAGAGTTTCTTTGGATCATTTTGAATAACCTTCAGGTACCACAGGTTATTTAGACTGGTTAACTGAAAGTATTCCATTCTGAGCTCTCGTCCTATCCTTTGCTAGTAAAAAAAAAAAAAAAACGAGGGAAAGAAAGCCAATTAATTATGATGAAATCCCAGTTACAGAGTTTATTTCCTTCCTGACATTGTTATGGGTCTG
This sequence comes from Mustela nigripes, assembly GCF_022355385.1. NCBI lineage: Eukaryota > Metazoa > Chordata > Mammalia > Carnivora > Mustelidae > Mustela > Mustela nigripes. Next base: position 64,945,344 of record NC_081561.1, read on the forward strand.
ATTCCCTGAGTGAGATGACCCCGGGGCTGACCACACCATCCTCAGGCCCATAGCTACTGGGCATCATCTGGTGAATGCAAAGCTGGTAGGTACTTGGTGACTAGGTGCAAAGATGTTTTGTCTCAAAAACAGACTGATTTAAGTGGCCAATTAAACCACCAGCACTGCGCTTTTATCACATTTTAAAGGCACGTTGAGATTTGATAGGCAGGTTCTTAAATGGAAAATCTTAGAACTTATTTAAAATACATTTGCAGAAAATTAAGGCCATTGGTTCTGCCCTAAACAGTGATGCTGTGGTAAGAAGTTTATCATCCTGTGTTTACATGGTTCCCCAGAGCGCTAGAAGCCATCATCTGTGATGAAGATTTTTCACAAACAACTCCCAAAGAGTTTTCATGTAGCAAATGAATCTTGGAAAACTGCTGTCTTTTTATTTTACTACTTTATTGGATGAAGCGGTGAATCCCATAATTAAATGTGATTTTTTAAGGCCTTTGAGGTGGCACTTTCTGATTGATCCCCACTGGCGTTTTGCTTGGTTTGTTGCCCTGAGGCAGGAGGTCTTCCGGAGCGGAGCTGATCTCGTCTGCAGGCAGAGCCTGAGTGAAGGGTGCTTTCTGGGCAGTGCGCTCATCGCCCAGGGTGCCTTCAGATGGCTTCTCCTACCCTCACCTCATTCTGCCTCTGCCTGACTCAACCAGCTCTCCTCTCGTCTATTCTGTTTTACTGAGAAACTTCAGAAACATTCACAGTAAAATGATAAAGCATTCTCCAAAAGCTTGATCACCAGATTATTAAGAAAAAGTGGAATAGAATCTGAGTCATAAAGGTTTTCCAAAAAAGGCGTTTTTCCCTGAGTTTATAATAAAGTGAATGTTCCCCAACCAACATTTGTATCCACAGACAAGGCATTTCCAGCAAGTTCCAGAGCTGTCCTCCACCCTATCTTCGGCCTGTGCTTTCATTTTCAAGACCAAGACACACTGCAGCTACGTGGAGACTCTCTGGGCAGGACCATGGTCGCCCTCCCCTCTAAACTTGGCCTCCCCCACAAGCTTATGCCAGTGCTGGGCAGGATGATAAATGTGAAAATTGGATGGCGTTTCGTGGCCAGGCTCTTCACTTTGTCATTTTCTCTCCTCCCCTGGTTATTTCTTCTGTTCTTATAAAAAAGGAAAACAAAGCCCATTTAACAACTGCAAAGCACACAGTCTTCAGAGGCCTTAAAGATTACTGGCAACAAAATATATTTATGTCTTTAATAAGTATTTGAAATTTACCACTCACTAGATAAATTTTCCCTCTCTGTTCTTTCTCTCTGGAAATCCTTGGTGTTGGGTGAAACAATTTGGTCTACAGGATATTACATTAATGTCTTTTGATTTCTGAGGAAATACTTTATAGTGTTTTCTGCCAATAATAAAATTTTTAGGTAATTCTATATTCTGGCATACATGGGCAGTTTTGAATTAAACATTAAATTACTCTCTACGACTTGCAAATGTCTGAAATCTGAGAGAGTACATTCCATGTAATGAATGTAGGTGGATGGGAGAGTTTATTGAAAGGCCAAAGATGTGGCTATGGAATACAGGTGATATATTTCAAGGTGAACATGGAGTGATCGTTTGTGGAATCCAAATTAAAATCACCCAGGTGAAATGATCACGTTGCCTGTGTAATGGTCTTTTATCAAAGCCTGACTTAAAAGATGAAGAGGTTACAGTGCCACCAACAAGGCAGGGTGCTTCAGAAGTAGGCCTTGCGATCACTCCTGATCCCCCTTTTCCATACTCTTCGGGAGAGATGGCTGGGCAGGTGTCAGAAACTTTATTTGGGGGTGAGGAACCTGGAAGTACCAGGGAATCCCCGTGGAATATGCTGAGCTGGGCCATCCGCTGCTTTTGCCTCCTTCAGGATATTTACTTGTTGTCCACTCATCCAGCATTTCTGAATAGGCTTTTTTTTTTTCCTTTTTAATGCAACTTCAGATTTCTACAAACATACAAATGAGAATAACAGGCCTGAAAAATTGATATTTTATTTCCTTATTAAGTAATGGAATTACTTTTTCTTTATATTGTTATTCTTTTTGTTTTTATTATTTTTAGTGCTTTGATAATCTTCTGAGTCCCAAATCCATCCTTGGGATTTCCTACATAGTTGCACTCGGTTCAGTATTTTTGGATGATTATTAGGGAAAGAAGGCTAGAAGTTTTGCTCAGAAAGAAGAAGTAAGCCTTTGAGGCGGAATATAGAAACTGCATTTCTACCTTTAAATGTTCTTTTACTAAAGTTTTACATACTGAGACTGTGGTATTCATTCATTAGTTGTTCTGTTCATGTTCGAGGATCTTCTCTGGAACTCTAAGGTATACTGCTCATAGTAACATCATAGAAGTTTCAATCTGTTTTGATTCGAATTTTAAAATACTATTTTAGGGAACCTAGAGAGTTCTAGAGGAATATAAAACATGATCCCTGCCTTTAAATGGCTTACAATTTGATAGTTGTATAAGAACTCTAATAAAAGTAGTATGTGTTAAGTGAGATAAAGAAGTACAAAATGCTCTAGGAGTCTAGTGGAAGGAAACCAGTATATGCAGAGATAATCAGGAGAAGCTTCCTAAAAATATTTATAGGAGGCCCTAATGTCTGAAGAATGTGGGCCATCTTTGAAGACCTAATATAAATATTTTTTAGGAAGCCTTCCCTGATTATCCCTGCAATGTACTCGCCCTTTCCTAAATATGTTCTCACATCCCACCCTGCCCCCGTAACTCTTTAAATGCAAGAATATAGGGAGTCAAGACATAGGAGTCAGAGAGGGTCAGACCATAAGCTTGGGTAGTCTAGGAAGGTTGTGCAGCCAGAACGGAGAGGTGAAGAGGAGGGAGGAGATGAGTTTTTGATGAGCTGATGATTCTTCTGGACGTGGGGAAGCTGAAGTGCCACCAGGCTATGGAAGTGGCTTTGTCCAGCAGGCAGGTAGAAATGTGGAGTGAGTTTTCATGGAGGTAGGTCAGGTTTTCAGTTGACTCTGCATGAATTGAAGCTCTGGATGTAGATGGAAGAAATTGTCTATCACGTTCTTCTAAGCCTGATTTTCTGATACCTAAGTAAAGTTATTCCTAATACTCCTGATTAATATCTAAGTTGGCACTATGGTCTGCTATTCTGTTAGTGGCGGGGACATGATTTCTGTTCTGGATTTATAACTGAGGTATTTGTCTGTACTGGTACTAATTAGAGCTGCATGAGTTCAGAAACAGAAAAATAGCTTTATGTTTGTTCTTGTGAAAACGACAGGCACCTCTTCCCTAGGTCTAGGGGGAAACGTTGAGGAAAATGAAGGGCCTGATAGGTTCTGGAAGGTTCTGGAAACCAAAGCTGAAAAGGACAAAGAAAGGATGAGATCCTTTTCCATAGATGCCTCTCTCTGTGGGTTTGGGAAACAGTATTATTACCTTTTTCTAATTCTGTAGTCCTTTTTTTCTTTCCTTAAATTCAAGATCACAAAGAGGAAAAGCTGTCATTTGCATTTTGGTTTAATCAGCTCTCTCATTAGCACATTCTAATGTAAGTGTTCCCTGATTTATTGACTGAAGTTTACTGGATGCTGTATGTGTGTAAGAGAAAACCTTTGTGACCTTGGCTTAAGCAAAGGTTTTTAAGATACAGCATCAAAAACATGATCATTAAAAAAAAATGAGATTGATGAATTAGACTATATCAAATACAGAAGCTTTAGCTCCTCTAAAGATACTGTTAAGACAATGAAAAGTTGAGCCACCAGTTAGGGGGAAATATTTGCAAATCATGTATCTGATAAAGAACTTGGATTCAGAATATATGAAGTATGCTTATAACTCAGTAATTAAAAAAACCCTAAAAACCCAAGAATAAAAGGGCAAAGGGTTTCAACAGATAGTTCATCTGAGAGGATACATGAATGGGAAATAAGCACATGAAAAAATGCTCACTCTTCTTAGGCATTAGGGAAATGCAAAACTAAATGAGATGCCCCTACCAGATTGGCTCAAATTAAAAAGACCAGCCATACCAAGTGTTGGTGAAGATGTCAAGGAGCTGGGAACTTTCATCCTCTGCTCTCTGCTGGTGAAAATGTAAAACGGCATAGCCACCCTGGAAAATAGTTTGGCGGTGCTTACGTTGGCAAGTTCCTCAATGTTGAGAGTTTATCTTCCTTATGATTCAGCCATTCCACAACTGGATTTTTACCCAAGAAGAATGAAAGCATATAGCCACACAAAGACTTAACACAGGAATGTTCACAGCAGCTTCATTTATAACATGAAGACTGGAGACAGCCAGAATGTCCCTTTGATAAGTGGAAAGAGAAATTGTGATGCGTCCCTGCAAGGGAATACTCCTCAGCAATAAAAAAGGGTGAAGTATTAATTCATGCAACAACATGAGTGAACCTGAAAATAGTTACGTTGAGGATTGGAATTTTGTGGAGGAGAAGTAGAAGCAAAGCAAGGAAATTCTTTGATTGGCTATAGCTTAAGTGGTTGCCCTATTTGCAAAAGTCTTGTTGGCTATTTGTAATTGGTTGTTCTTTTTATCCTTGAGGCATTTATAGGAATTAATTGTGGCTTCGATTTCATTTTGCTTACATAGGCTACCATTATCTCTAGTACCAGAAAGCCTACAGACTGTGAACAGGGGTTGAGAGTGGGGAGAGAGAGAGGGACCCAAGGAAACTTTGGGGGTGATGTATATGTTCATTATCTTGATTATAGTAATGGTTTCACATGTCAAAAATGATCAACTTGTACACTTCAAATATATGCCATTTGTTTCATTCCATTAAATCTCAGTAAATCAGACAAGGCAGATGAAGCCACTTTGTTTTAAGAGCGGGATGAAATTATGAAGCTCAGAGTTTTTGCCAACCTGGAAGAGACTTTTTAGGACTTGAATGGGCCCAGCTTGCCCAAGGTATTCCTAATGGAAACGTGGAGGTATGTGGCTGTAAATTTACTGTGTTGTTCTCTTTACCCGGGAGGACAAACAGAGAATGAAAGTCCTAGTCAGGATTAGGGAGGTGATTTCCTAAAGCACAAAATTTAATTACTTCTATAGTTAGGTGACAAAAATTAAAGATTTCATCAATTATTAAGCTATCCAGCTTTAAAAAAAAAAAAGAAAGCCCTGACTGTGAAATAATTAGTAACAAATTCCAAGGGTTGGCTGAGTGTCTGTGTGGTATATGAAGAAACATTTCCTTTTGTTTATTATAAATTCACCAGCTATTAGTTTAAAGTGTCCCATTGTTCTTATATTACACTAGTAAATTCTTTTTTTCTTCTCTCTTGGAAGGAGAAATAAATACACAACTGCAGTATGCATAATGATGTTCAGACTAATGTTGTTACCAACCAAAAAACAAATAGCAATGTGTTGTCAGCTTCCCGGGTAGAAATGACATAAGGGGCAGACTGGTTTTATCATTTCTCAGATCCAACTGTTTGATGATTGCTGTGATATTACTAAGTTGGAAAGGGAAAAAAAAAACCCACAAAACTTAAATACATAGAGAAACTCATGTGGAAGTAAGATCATTTGCATATATATATATTTTTACTGTATAAAATTTAGATTGCAGACCCTTGGAAGTTTAGTATTGTAAAAAGACGTCTGTTAACTTATGAGTTAATGTGTAAGCAGTGATTATCTCTGAAGTAATGATAGACCCCAACACTATTAAATAGGCTATTTGTGTGGGATTTTTAGTTGATACCTCTCTCATAAGATAGCTGGAGGTGATCCCCTATAGGTGATGAAACAAATGTGACAGCATAGACCTGATTTTGTCCATGGAATGTGGCAAACCATGATAGATCAATTCAGGAGGCAACAACAGGAAACAAAATCAAGGATAACATGCTGGCCTCCACTTTAAAAGAATTAGTCTCTGCAGGTAATTATACTTGCAAATAAAATATACATCCATGCATTTGAGATGGGTTCTTTGACCACAGTTAGTCTCCGAAGTAATCTCTCTTGGATTATCCATAGTTATAAATATGACTTTCAACTGGGAAGGTGTATTAATAAGGATAGACTAAGTGAATAGCAACAACAGCAGAATCAATCTCAGTAATGTAGCATAACAAAAGTCTGCTGCTTCTTGTTGACAGTACACATCCCCATAGGTTAGAGATTCCATTCCACAGAGTCTCTCAGGGACTGAGGCTGATGGAAGCTCTATGGTCTCATAGATGTACCTTATGGAACATGCGGCCTCCTTGGTCACTGCAGTAGAGGAAGAGTTGGAAGAGCTGGAGAGGCATTCATCAGCCTTTTTCAGCATGAAAGTGACATGTTCTTTCACTCACAGTCCATTGGCCAAAACCAGTAATATGGCTCCACCTAAAGTAACAGAGTTGTGGGGGAGCCTGTGCATGTTCAGTGATAAGTAAATGTCTCTGCCAAAGAAGCATGGGCAGATTATTACATAACATGAATTCTACTTTGCCTGGCGTCTTTAAAATAATATCTTTAATAGAAAGTTTAATGTTAAATAATTAAAGTGACCGACTGCTAAAGATGCTTATAAAATGGCCTTTTTATGTCATACTTAACTTTTTTTCTGTATTCTCATTTGATAATAAGGAGGGGAAGAGGAGAAGACAATATATTCTTCAGTTTACTATTATTCATGTAAATAATATATTGCCAGTTTCTATCTTCCAAATAATCAAAACAACCTTCAACCACAAATTGAGGTTATGTGTGTGTGTAGAAATGTGGCTACATGGGTGCCTGGGTGGCTTGGATGGTTGAGCAGCCAACTCTGGATTTCAGCTCAGGGCATGATCTCAGGGTCCTGGGATCAACCTCTGAGTTGGGGTCCATCATCAGTGGGGAGTCTGAGGAGTCTTTCTCTCTCTCTTCCCCTCCACCCCCTCTCAAATAAGTCAATAAGTCTTAAAAAAAATATGTGGCTACAATGAAAATTCAAAATAGAGTTTGAAAACAGCTCGAGTGGTTTTAAGCATGTTTACTTGGGAGTTTCCCCTACTAGGAATCTTTTAATCCCAGTTTTTACTGAGTTACTATGTTGCTTTTCCTTCCAATAAAGTCAAGCCATTGAGGAGAAGCATCTTCTATCATGAAAGCATTATCTTGAGGTTTTATTTAGGCTCTTTCCTAAGTCTTTATGGAGAAATATGTGACATGAATCTAGGATAGCAATGGCAGTGCAAGTAGAGTCCCTTTGCATTCTTAAGAGCACCAAGGAAATTACTTATATTCAGACCATCAAATCCACAGATACTCAGTCCCAATTTCACCCAGTCATTTGAGCTATTAACTTGTAAATGCTAATGAAGGGAAAGAATTTTTTGAAGGGACTGAGGCTGATGGAAGCTCTACTGTCTCATAGATGTGCCTTATGGAACATGCGGCCTCCTAGGTCACTGCGGTAGGGGAAGAGTTGGAAGAGTTGGAGAGGCATTCATCAGCCTTTTTCAGCATGAAAGTGACATGTTCTTTCACTCACAGTCCATTGGCCAAAACCAGTAATATGGCTCCACCTAAAGTAGCAGAGTTGTGGGGGAGCCTGTGTCCCTGCACAGGCTCTGCAATTTTGAGTCCCTGCAATTTTGCAGGTTGGAAACCAAAAAGTAGGGGAAAAGGGATTCCTCACAAAAGTTCCAGTTGAAAACCAACTTCTTTTATTTGCAGACAGATACATTAACTGCTGTTTTGAAGAGCCCCCTTTTGCTTAAGACACTAATTGCCCATTATGGGCACTGCAAAATCTGGCACTTGAAGTTTCCATTCTGGGACTCCAGTCTCTCCTGGAGCTGTTCCTTTTTACCACTTCATTCCACTTTGGACATCCTGATGTTCTCATTCCTCATGTATTACGCTTGTGAGAGTTTCACAACTACTTGTAAGCACTTTTTGAGTATCAGGCACCAAGATTTGTTAAATGTATATGAAAAAGAGATTATCTGTGTACTTGAAGAACAAAAAAGCCAGTTAGGGGAGAGAGACATGTGAACATATTTTAACCTAATGTTTAGTGCTGAGGGCTTTATCCTGAACTATTTTCTTTTCTCTACCTATATGCTCCTCTCTTACACATGTTTGTGCTTCTGGCTCTCAGATTTATCCCTCTGGTCCAAGCTTCTCTACTGTGTTCCAGCATTACTTGGGTGTCCCTTAGACATCTCGAACTTATCATATCCCAAACGGACCTTTGATTTTCACTCCTCAGGCAGTTCTCTATCCCAGTGAATGTCATTATTATCCACCCCATTTTCTTGGTCTGTAAACCTAGGAGCCATCCTCGAGTCCTCCATTTTTCTTATTCTTCACATTTTAACCCACTGGAGAGTCCTGTTGGTTTTAACTCTAAAATAAATCTCAGACCCATCCACTGCAGTCATTTTGCACTGCTCTCTCTCCATCTGATTCCAGCATCATTTCTTACCTGCACTACATGTAGTGGTCTCCTAACTGGTTTCCTTGCTTGCCCCTCCAATTCTTTATGTAGCCGGACAAATCTTTGAAGTTAAGGAAGATTGTATGACTTTCTTTGCTTGAAACCCTTCAGCGGTTTCTCACCTTCAAACTCTGTGAAGGCCTCTAAGACTTTCCCTGCCTCTACTGCTTCTTCATCTCATGCCTCATTCTGCTTCCCTCGGGGAGCTCTGGCCATGATGACCTACTTGTCTTCTTCGAACTTGCCAAACTCTTCCCACCAAAGCGTGTTAGCCTTGCTCTTCTCTCTGCCTTTATGTTCTTCTCTTTGGCGTGGATCTTGGCTCAAGTACGACCTTCTCAGAGAGTCTTTTCTAATAACCCTTCTTCATCGTATCATTTTATTTCAAAGTGATTATTATAATGCCATGCCAGATAATTCAGTGAAAGTCTGACAAACGGAGCCAGGGAATGATAAATAAAACAGATGATATTTGAGAAGATACGTTAAGAAGACTACGAGGGGGAGAAAGTATTTGCAATTTCACATATGGCACAGGACTTGTATCCAGAATACGTAAGGAACTCTCAAAATTCAACAGTAAGAAAACAGACAACATAATTTTTTTAAAAGACAAAAGATTGTAACAGGTACTTCATCAAAGAAGATATCTTGATGACAAATAAGCCCATGAAAAGATGCTCAATGCCATTAATCATTAATAAAATGCAAATTAAAACCACAGTGAGATAATAAAAACCACAATAAGAAACCACTATATGCCTCTTATGATTACTTTTTAAAAATAACCATCCCCCCCTAAAAAAAAAAAAAAAAAAAAAAAAAACAGTGCCAAGTCCTGGCAAGGATGGAGAGCATCTGAAATTCTCACTTGTTACTGGTAGGAATGAAAAATGGTAGAGACATTCTGGAAAACAGTTCAACAATTCCTTGGAAAGTTAAACATACACCTACATCTCACCCATCCATTCTACACAAAAACTTGAATAAAAGTGTTTTATTACATTTTATTTATTATGTAATAATATAATAACATTGTTAATAATTTGTAAAAGCTGGATATAACACAAATACCTCTTCAGTTGGTGAATGAGTAGGCAATTTGTGGCATATCTGTATTATGGACTACTACTCATCAGTGAAAAGGGAGCAGGTTACTCAGAGACACAGGAGCATGGGTGAATCTCATATGTATTCTGCTAAGTGAAAGAAGCAAGATACTACATCCATCATATGTCATTCTTTAAAAAGCAAGACTATGGCAAGGGGTTGCTATGGGTAGGGGCCAGGGGAGGTTTCCCTGCAGAGAATACAGGGGCGTATTTTGGGTTGATAAAATTGTTCTCTCATGATAGCCATGGTGGTTTTTTAAAATACACAGAATAGTACACCAAAGAGAATAATTTTAACTGTTAGTTTCATTTAAACTTGAAATTAAAACAAAATGATCATGGGTATTGTTCTGTAAACCTTGACTTTGTTTCTTTGTTTTATTATGCTATGCTGGTTGTTGCACCGCCAGGCTAGCAAAATTCAGTTTTTATCTTCTTTCGTGAAAAGAAGTATCTAGTTGCAGGAAGTACTGGTTTCTCTCAGCAGCCCACACGACAGTGACATTCTTTAAGCTGATAATACTGTATTGATTCTTCCCCCATTTTTTATTAGCTTTTGTTAAATGAATGAGGTTTGTATTTCTTATCATGAACTTGCATTATTATTTCCAGTATTTAATTTTATAGTAATGTTGCTTTTTAAAACGACTTGTGGAAAGATATTTTTTGAACTCGCATTTTCCTAAGAATGGGATGATTTGCAGTGCTTTATGACCCAACGTTCCATATGAGAACTTCAACCTCAAAAATAATTAAACTTAGAAGGTGCATAATACAGTGTTTCCCCCAATTTTTAATACTTTGTGCTCATCTCCAGTAAAGCAGCTGTGTCTAACTATGAGGATATGAACATTGAGTTAACACTTATCAGACAGTGTTTTGTACGCTAACTTCATTATATTTTGTCGCAATCCATTGTGTAAATGTTAGGTTAATTACTTGAAACCCAGACCTACTTGCCTGAAGAATTTCCATTTTGAAGTACATCAGAGTCATTATTCATTGCACCTTTTGATCTCCTTTGAAAGATTTCCCAGCATTTATTTTTCTATTCTCTCCCTCAATAAAAGGAAACCACTTTTTGAGCTGCTGATGCATGACCTGGTCTGTATAGCTCTGTTTCATGAGTCTGTCGAATACAGGGTTGGGTTTGGAATGCGCCCTCAACATTCCTGCACCATGAGAAAGTTATCCCACGTTCTGATGTCTCCTCTTTCCAAAAAGCAGCTTGATTTGTTTATGCAACAGTTACTGCTGTTTTAGCATTTCAGTTGCCTCTATCATCTTATCTCTCCATTTGGGTTGATCTGCAATGTAGGGGGACATTTGCTGTTCCAGTGGCTAGCCTAAGAGAATGCTGAACAGCTAAGGAGGGAGCATTCTTCATACAGAACCTACCCTGTTACCAGGCTGTCCTCAATCACAGGGTGGTACCAGAGCTGCATTCCCAGCTTACATCATAGCACTTCTTTTAAAACTTGTCATTTCAAAACTATAAAACCAAATATTTAAAAGTACTCGGGATGTTTACTTTGCTGAGCCTTACTGTCGGTTTTGTTGTTTTATGGAATGCTATGGAGGAGTCCATTGTTAATCACGTCCTAACCCTATAAAATATGTAACAAGCTGCTGAACAGAATGATGACAGCAGACAGAGAACAGAGTTTCATTTGAATGCATGCAAATGTAGAGGTTTCCCAGAAAGCCATTTTTAAAGTATGAGCCCCATTTTGAAAATAAAACAAAGAATAACGCCTTGGAGTAGAAATCTGTAATGAAACCCATAATAGCTGAAAGAGTACAATAAATTCTGCGGGGAGAGCATTCCATTTTCTGTTCCTTTTCAAATTCTAATACTAAACTCTATTAGTAGTCAGTATAAAATAATGAGACATGAAGCCCTGCTGGTGTAAAACTATTACTAATCTGTTACTTTGCATAAATTTTCACTCAAACGATTGTCTTTGGTCTTCTTATGAAGGACCTGTTATATGCTTTCCAGCTAAACAGATGAGACCTATTAACCATCTCCTTTGAATGAATGGTGTTGGAATTTGCAGGCATGGCACTTTTTACAAGCTTGGAAAAGAAAGAGATTGCATGCAAGGGACACAAAGGTATTTACTCCAGTCAGAGGTCAGTGTTGTTCTGTGAGTATGTGACTTGAAGTCCTTTTCATTACTTTTGGGGTCACACTAAGGAAAAGCAGAAAGGCATATTTGCTCTAAACATAGGTGTATCTTCCTATATCTTGATCACATCACTGTTTTACTTTTCATAATTAAAGCAAGGAATTTATCGTTTCCTCTCCCACAAAGCCTGATCTTATCCTTGCCTTTCCTGCTTCAGTCACGTCTCGTGGTCACACAGACTGTAAGTTAAGTCAGTTTTGATTCTTTTTCTCTCACTTCGTATGTTTCAGCAGCCGCCAAGTTCTTTTGATTCATCTTTCATAATTTCTCTCATATCCATCTCTTTTTTCCATTCGCATTGCCAGCATCTTAGTGCAGGCCATTATGGACTCATGCCTAAATTATTACATCTTTAATTGGTTTCCCAACCTCAAGTTAATTCCCTTCCGATCCATCCTGCATATTACCACTAGATTTATCTCACTAAAACATGGGTTTTCTTACCCTCACCAATTTGAAAGTTTGGAAGTGATTGCAAAAGCAATGGAAGCTATTAGTGTATGAAGGGACTGACTGGTATATGGTATATTGGCTTTGGAGCCAAATAGACATGGGTTGGAATCTCAGATTAATCCCTTAGTAATGGCATGACCTTAGGCACTGAGTTACATGACCCTTTGGGGCCTCAAGATCTTCAGCTGAAAATAGAAAAATATCATAGCTGTTAGAGGGAGTAATAACAATATGTCAAGTACCTCACTTAGCGGGCTCAATTACTATTAGTTCTTGTCAGTAGAATATCGTTGCTATTACATTATCTTTAGGACAAAATGGAGGAAGGAAACTGAGATTAGGAAGCATAGGGAAAAGAGCTCTTCTATATAGGCAGTTGCTTCTGAAAGAATGAAGACAGTAAAACATTTGTTCCTCTTTCAGTGTTTGCATTTTTTGTATATCTAGGTTTCCTCTCCTTAAATAGACTACGGCGATGTGATTTTTCAGAAACATCAAGACTTCTTTGCAAACCCATGGATCAAAGGCCCCTGGTTTCAATTAGGAAATTAATGCCTATATTCTGCATTATAGCTTCCTATAGGACAATAGGTGCCAGATGGGAATGAGAGAGAGGGACAGACCTAAGAGAAATTCTCCAAATTGAATCAAGAGGACTTCACAAAACATCCCAGGAGTAAATTGTGGTAGAAAAGCAGAGACAGAGAGTGGTAAACCTTTTATCCAGTAGGTTCAGGGAGAAAAGAAGGAACAAAATAGGGCTTAGCTGTGGTGCTAAGGCAGCAGGGGTAGGGGGAGGCTTATGACATAGGTGACGTAAAACATTTAGAAGACAGAAAGGAACCAGGGTCGAGCCTAAGTGTGGAAGCAAGGGCTCGCCATCCTTGTACCACCGAAGGAATGGAGACTGCTTCTCCTTTGCCTCTCTTCTGCAATGCTTGATCATTTGTAGACATGTCTGAAGTATGTATTTAAGGCCAGGGGCAGACACTAGATGAGACGATTGTGTTTTGTAAAAATGTCTTCTGACCTAAAACCCAGGGGGCAAAAAAGGCTGTTACTCATCAGTTAGTTTGATTCAAAGTTAGGATACTTTCTGGTCTACTTCAGCACCGTGCGAGGACCCCAGGGACTAAGGATGAGCGCACACACACACACACACACCCCGAGTGTAAGCACTCAGAGCTTACACTGAAGGAAGCACAAAATACCCAGGAAGCTATCCCTTCAGCACAGACATGTTAAATTTATGTCTGTAACACAGTGTGTCCCAAACTCTGTGCAACTAATGAGGATGGAATGGGTATGAGACCCAGACCTTTTCCTCAGAGTGTGTGCTGTTGACACCACTGCGTAGTGACGGGTTCCGTTGGTGCAGCACTAAAGAGTGCTTGTGGTTTGCTATAATCAGGGGTCGCATGTGGTTAGAAAATCAGTAAAGAAATCATTCATCATTTGTCCACACTGGATACTGAAGGGGTGGGTAGGCTTTCAATAAAGAGAAGGAGTTAATGAAACTTGAGTAAGGATGTTTCCTGACAGAGGTCACAACAAAAATAAATGATCAGAGCAGGGAAACTATGTAGACAGCCCGGGTGACAGTAGAAGATAAGTGATAGAGAATGCTTCAGAGGTCACCTAGCCTGGTTCTCATTCTTGAGCTTACGTAAGAATCACCTCGAGGGCTTGTGAAAATGCACAGTCCCAGGCACTCCCCTGTTCTGAATCATGACACCTAGAGAGAGGTCCCGGAGCTTGCATTATTTTCCGAATTCCTATTATTTTCTGTTCAATAAGCACATTGGTGGTTCCAATTCAGTTTGCCCTTGTTTTACACCTACAGAAATGCTGGCGTGGTCCCAAACTTTCAACCAGTGCTTAACCCCTTTCTAAGACTCTAAGTGGTTGTCTACCCTTTGCATGAACTGGGACCCTGTCTTCTGAGGCAGCCTATTCTGTCTTTGAATAGTCCTGCTAAGAAAGTTTCTCCTTTTATTGAGCTGAAATTTCTCTGTGTGCTCTATGTGTTGATTTTCACTCTCCCACCTTGAGGCCACAGAAAACAATAAGAGGCCTTTTCCCATGCGAGAGCCCTTCAAGTATTAGAAGGCCTCTCTTTTGTAGGCTGAACACATCCAGAGCCTCACTGGTTTAGTTTTGAGTCCTTTCCCTGTCCTGGATGCTTGCCTCTGAATGTGTTCCAGTTTTTCTGTGACCTTTGTAAAGGGTAGCACCCAGAACCAAACATTATTACTGCGTGGTCTCTGAGTTGTGAGTGAATGGTACCCAGATGGGCCATGTGGTTTTATCAATTATTTCCTCATATGGTCCTCATAAATATTGTAATGGAAACATGGGGACAAAGGGTTGATTGGAATAACCTTTATTAAGAGATTTTATGCCACTGAGAAAAAGAAAGAGACTCAAACCAGCTTGTGTGCTTGGTTGTTGTCAGCTTCGAGATTTTGGAATATAATAGAATGAGAAAGAACACTATTCTTGCCTCCTTTTTCCCTGTGGTTAATTTTACTCTAAGTGTGACTTACAAAAATATACATCTCTTACTCCCTTCCACTGTAACTCTTTCGTTATTAATTTTTTTAATTAAAAATTTTTAAAATTTTGATTACCATACAGTTAACATATCATGTTATATTAGTTTCAGGTGTATGATATAGTGACTTTACCAGTTCTATACATGATTCAGTGCTCCTCAAGATCAGTGAGGATCAGCTCCTCAAGATCCTCTTAATCCCCTTCACCTGTTTCTCCCATCCCCCCTCCCTTCTGGTTACCACCAGTTTGTTCTCTATAGTTACAAGTCTGTTTTGGGGTTTCTCTCTTTTTTTCTTTGTTCATTTGTTTTGTTTCTTAAATTCCACCCATGGGTGAAATCATGTGGTATTCTTAACACCTTGTTCTCTCCCCTTCCCTGCCTTTTTCTCCTTTCCTTATGTGTTAAGAATTTTGCATGTGTCAGGTTAGAGAGATCATCTGAACTTTCATCTTATTGGAGGTAGGTACCTTCAAGTAGGGCAAATGGAGAATTTGGGTGGCATAAGAGGGCTTTCAGATCCATGTCCAGCCCCTTCTTCCTCCTGGGTGGCACTTCACATACCCTGATGGCTATAGGAAGATCTTAGGCTAGGGCTCAGGGTTAAGCTAGCCAGAGCTGCAGCTCAACAAGCTGAATCCAAAGCATAAATTGCCTTTTGGAGGGCAAAGTAAATTTTGGAGGGTTACGTAAATGTACGCTTCTAGATCTGTTTTACAGCTTTTGAACCAAGACCAAAGAATGTTTGTGTATCTTCCTATAGACTTCATTCTCCTATGGGTGCAGTTTTAACTCCTGTTTTTGCATCACTGCAATGTCTTTGACTTTTCCCTCAAAAAAGCTTAAATATCAGTTTTTTCAAGATGGTGTGTTTTTCCAATATGGTAAACTACTTCATACAGCCTTCTAATAAGGATGCTGATTAGGGAGGGAAAAAGTGGAGGGAGAGATACAGTGTTTTTTCCTTTTCTTGAGGAAGCCCTATAATAATTTGTCCTGTTTTGTAATCTTAATTATTAAGAAAAGATGTCTATTAATTAGCTCTTCTGCGTTAGTTCAGTATGACTGGACAAAGTCTGTACTCTAGCATCCTTGAAATTTTCCACTTTCTTGCCCTTCAGCAACATACTAAATTGGTTGATGACTGTTGGAGCTTTTATTTCTTCTCCTGCTGATATTTTTATTCTCGAATAAGGATGCCAGTGGGCTATACATGAACTCAATCACAGTTTCCAAATATTACTATCATTTTAGGTTCTTTTTGACTTTGCTGAATTATTTGCAACATCTTTTGTCTGTTGCTTGTTATACCAGGTGATTGAAAAGTCCCTTGCGTCTCTCCCTCTTTCTGATCCCAAAATTGACAGCTGAATTGTAACAAATTGCTATATACACTGACCCAAATTCTCTATCTCTAATTGATGGTTCGTCCATACTTCCATGAGTGTAACAAAGCAGGAGGATTTTTCTGAATCTCCACTCTACTTCAGCATTTTGTCTCAGTAGTAGTGAGCTTTTATAGAGCTTGCTATATTTTTATTTACTTAAAAAAGTAACTGCAGTTAAATACTCTTAACAAATCCGACCAGTGACAGTTATTCTGATGAGTTGTAAAATTGCCACCAATAAAGAAGAAAAATATGAATTACATGGGGAAGAGTTATTGTTGATATTTTTTTAAGGATAATTTTAGGCTTTCTAATTAGCCAAATGCACAGGAATTTTGCCTACTCTGATTTAATTTGTCTAGATTTGTGTGCACGATTTGACTTAGGACTTTGCATTATGTGTTAAAAAATTGATTCCAAGGGTGCCTGGGTAGTTCAGGGTTAAGCGTCTGCCTTCAGCTCAGGTCATGATCCAGGGTCCTGGGATCAAGCCTTGCATCAGGCTCCCTGCTCAGCAGAGTCTGCTTCTCCTTCTGTCTCTGCCCTCTCCCACCCCAGCTCATGGTTGCTCTCTCTCTTGATCTATCTCACATAAATAAAATCTTTACCAAAAAAAACCAAACCAAAAAATGAAAGAAAAGAAAAATAGGTTCCACATTGCCTAGTCATTTAGTGTAGCACAGTAAGAATTTGCTTTGATATCAGACCTGGATTCAAGTCCAACTGCATGACCTTGGGTAAGCTACTCACCTAAGCCTCAATTTCCTTATCTATCAAATATGGCTAATACCAGATCCTGCCTCATAGAATCCAATGACATCATAAATGCAGAGCTGCACTCAGTGCCTGACATAGAGTTAACACTAAGTAAATGGCAGGTATTGGTGGTGAACAAGAGTGGTCCATGAACAGGGTCCACCTCACCGTCCGCAGGTGGAGATAGACAGTGAACAAATTCTTATGAGAGTACAAGCATATCTTGTTTTATTGTGCTTTGCTTTATTGCACTTTGGACATCATTGCAATTTTTGTAACCTGAAGGTTTGTGTCACCCCTGTGTGGACCAAGTCTATCAGCGCCATTTTCCCAACAGCATTCGCTTGTTTCATGTCTTGTTTCATGTGTCACATTTTGATAATTCTCATAATATTTCAAATTTTTCATTATTATTGTATTTGTTGTGGTGATATGTAATCAGTGATGTTTGATGTTACAGCTGCAATTGTTTTGGGGGTGCCATGAACCACACCCACATAGGACAGCACACTTAATAAATGCGGTATGTGTTCTGAGCACTCCACCAACCAGCCATTCTCTTGTCTCTCTCCCTCTACTTGGGCCTCCCCATTCCTTAAGACACTACATTGAAATTAAGCCAGTTAATTACCCGACAATGGCCTCTAAGTGTTCAAGTGGAAGGAAGAATTGAGTCGCGTGTCTCTCGCTCTAAATCATAAGCTGGAAATGCTTAAGCTTAGTGAGGAAGACAGATCAAAAGCCAAGAGAGGCCAAAAGGTAGAAATCTTGTGCCAAACAGTTAGCCAAATTGTGAATGTAAAGGCAAAGCTTTTGAAGGCAATTAAAAGTTCTACTCCAGTGAACACATGAATGACAAGAAACTGAAACAGCCTTATTGCTGATAGGGAGATTTCAGTGGTCTAGTTAGAAGTCGACTGTACCATTCTCTTGAGTCAAAACCTGATCCAGAGCAAGGCCCTAACTCTTTTCAATTCTGTGAAGGCTGAAAGAGGTAGGAAAGCTGCAGGAGAAAAGTCTGAAGCTAGCAGAGGTGGGTTCACAAGAGTTAAGGAAAGAAGCCATCTCAATAACACAAAATTGCAAAGGGAAGCAGCAGGTGCTGGTGGAAAAGCTGGGCAAGTTCTCCAGGAGATCTAGCTCAGAACATACATGACGGGGGCTGCAGATTTTCAGTGTAGACAAAACAGCCTTCTATCAGAAGAAGATGCTACATAGGACTCTCTAATCTAGAGAAAAAAAGTCAGTGTCTGGCTTCAAAGCTTCAAAAGACAGTCTAACTCTCTTATTAGGCCGTAATGCAGCGAATGCTCATTTAGCGTTCTGAAAATCCTAGGGCCCTAAAGAATTACGCTAACTCTACTCTACCTGTGCTCTATAAATGGAACAACAAAGTCTGGATGACAGCACATCTGTTTACAACATGGTTTACTGAATATTTTAAACCCACTGTTGAGATCTATTGCTCAGGGGGAAATATATATATATATATATATATATATATATATATATATTCCTTTCAAAATATTACTACTCTTTGACGATGCACCTGGTCATCCAAGAGCTATGATGGAGATGGACAACAAGATTAATGTTGTTTTCATACCTATTCACACAATATCCATTCTGCATCCATTTCATGGGTCAAAGAGTCATTTCAACTTTCAAAATGTATTTAAGAAATACATTTCTTAAGGCTATTGCTGCCATTGATAGCAGTTCCTCTGATAGATCTGGACAAAGTAAATTGAAAACCTTCTGAAAAGAATTCACCATTCTAGATGCCATTAAAAACATTTTTGATGAATAGTAAGAAGTCAGAGTATCAACAATATTGACAGGAGTTCTGAAGGAGTGGATTCCAGCTCTTGAAGAGGACTTTGAGGGGGTTCAAGACTTGAGTGGAGGAAGTACCAGCAGATGTGGTAGAAATAAGCTAGAGAACTAGAATCAGAAGTGGAGCCTGAAGATGGGACCAAGTTGCTGCTGTCTCATGATCCAACTTGAACTGATGAGGAGTTGCTTCTTAGGGATGAGCAAAGAAATGGAATTCCATTCAAGAAATGGAATCTACCCCTGGTGAAGATTCTGTGAAGTTTGTTGAAATGACACCAGAGGATTTAGAATATTCCATAAACATAGCTGATAAGACAGCAGCAGGGTTTGAGAGGATTGACTCCACTTTTGAAAGAAGTTCTGTAGATAAAATGCTATCACATTGCATCATATGCTATGCAGAAAAAATTGTTCAGGAAAGGAAGAGTCAATAGGGCAACCATAAATATATATATGTGTGTGTATGTATATATATTTGTATGTGTGTGTGTGTGTATATTTTGGGGGGGGAGAGATGGAGTGCATGCAAGTGGGGGTGAGAGAGAATCTTAAACAGAGTCCAGAGAAGGGCTCGATTTCACACCAAGATCATGACCTGAGCTGCAATCAAGAGTTGGACGCTTAACCGACTGAGCCCCCCAGGCGCCCCCTTGTTGTTTAAGAAATTGCCACAGCCACCCCAGCCTTCAGCAACCACCACCCTGATCAGTTAGTAGCCTTCAATATGAAGGCAGGAACTCTCCCCCAGCAAAAAGATTACAATTCACTGAAAGCCCAGGTGATGGTTAGCATATTTTAACAATAATGTAGTTTTTAATTCAGTTATGTACGGTAATTTTTAGATACAGTGCTGTTATTGCAGTATAGTATAGTGTAAACATAACTTTTATATGCACTAGGAAACCAAAAAATTTATTTGATTTGCTTTATTGTGATTTTGCTTTATTCTAGTGGTCTGGAACCAAACTCACAATATCTCTGAGGTGTGCCTCTAGTTGTTTAATTTTTATTACCTTACGCAGCACAGGTGAAATACAGGGTCTATTTAAAGAGGCTGCTTTTCTGTGGTCTGTCCCTTGTGGTGGTTTACATTGACTGAATGTGCTGTGTCTTTAGCTGGGCTGATTAACCGGATGTGTGTGTATGGGAGTTAGAAGTGGTATGAGAGGGAGGGAGCAAAAAGTGGGGGTGGGGGCACCTGGGTGGCTCAGTCGTTAAGCATCTGCCTTGGACTCAGGTCCTGATCCCAGGGTCCTAGGATCGAGCTCCCACTGGGATCGAGCTCCCCGTCAGGCTCTCTGTTCAGCAGGAAGCCTGCTTCTCCCTCTCCCACTCCCCCTGCTTGTGTTCCCCCTCACTGTGTTTCTCTCTGTCAAATAAATAAATAAAATCTTAACAACAAAAAGATATACTTTGGGAAAAAAAAAGAAAGGGGG
Organism: Mustela nigripes; assembly: GCF_022355385.1. Lineage (NCBI taxonomy): Eukaryota > Metazoa > Chordata > Mammalia > Carnivora > Mustelidae > Mustela > Mustela nigripes. Next base: position 64,965,556 of record NC_081561.1, read on the forward strand.
GTAGGAGGAGAAAGAGACAGAGCAAGTGAGAATGAGAGGAGAGAGAAAAAGAGAGGGAGGGAAAGGAGAGAGAGATTAAGGCCAGTTTCCTGATTTCTGGCTTGAAAGCTGAGTGCTTTCTGTTCCCTGTAAGGAAAGAGAAAATGAGGGAAAAGCCTTTGAAGGGAAAGACATGAGGAGGTAGCATTGTGTACTCATGTAATGGGAAATAGGAGTAAAAATGCCAACATAAGGCGAGAGTAAGACAGGGATGGGGAATGCATCATGAAATGAACATGAATACAACATGCCAGGAACAAAAGTGAACAGCTAGGCTGTGGCACATCTCTAGGTATTGAGGCAAAGGAAGATTCCACCAGGGAAAGGCACATTTGCCTTTCTTCATATGGACTCAGGACCAATCTTGACTAATCTGAATAGGTTTTCTTTTCTGTTCAGAGAGGACTTCGGTTAGTATCAGGATTCTGTCTGTTAGTATCTCACAGAGGTTGAAATCTGGTTTTCTTTGATTAAGTCAGGTAGAAGTATTATGCATTCTTGTTTGGGAAATTGTTTGCCTGGCCCTTTGTGTCACAAGGTCCTATCACCAAAGTCCATTTGCGTGCTAGGTAAATATTTGCTGGACATACAGAAGCAGAAATCTAGATGATAGATGATTCTTGTCCCATTTCAGCTCCTTACGATGTTTTTTTTGTTTTGTTTTAATCTTGCTACTTCTGCATTCAGTAGCACTAGGAAGACTTTGCTACATTACTCTCTTCAGCTTTCCTTCCTTGTAGGAGCAGGGCATCTGAAGCTGACCAGAGCAGATAGCACAGAATTTCTGGTGGCGTCGTTACTAGCATGGGCGTCTTCTTACTCTGTAGATACTCATTACTTTTTTTTATTATTATACAGAGCTACAGCAAGATTCTGTTATTATCTGAATTCAGGCTTATTACCAACTAAATCTTGTCCCTGCAAAATAATAGGTGAATCAAACAAAAACCCTGCTCCCCCTACACCAGCGATAACAAAGGTAGTGTGGTGATGTTGTGTTATTCTGTACATTCTGGTACAGGGAGCCATTCTGTCTTGCCATGGTGTTGCATGGGCCCTTGGAGTAGGACCTTTTGCTCTGTCTCTCAGAGATCCTGGGGAGGAAGCTTCGTGCTTGAGTGAGTGACTGGAACCAGAATGTCTAGGTTATCTCCTGGCTCTGTGTAACTCCGGGCAGTAGGACTGTATGACTTCATTTGTACCATAGATAAAATGGGACTGGTGGTGACATCTACTTCATAGATTGTTGTCAGGAATAATGACGTACCATATGTAAAGCATTTAGAATAGGATCTGGTACATAGTAAAAGCTCAATACATGCTAGCTATGGTTGCCTTCCCTATTCCCTATTCCCTAACCCCCACCCCCCGCCTCCTCAGTCGGAAGTGATAGGTTTTTCCTCTCTCTGACACTCTGTAGCTTCTGAGAGAGGATTCTGTATTAAGAAACCTCCTGCAACCAACTTCTTTTCCCTCTAAAAAGTTGTGAGAGAGAGTAAAGAAGTGGAGTGGGGGTCAGTATATCCAAAGGAACCACTAGCACCTAAGAGAAATGAAAACCAGCCTCAAAACTGGTCCCTTTTGAGCTATTAGCAGTACCACACAGGCGGGGAGTGGGCCAGCCAGCATTCCTTGCTCCTCGGGAGCTTTCTCTTTTACCTTAGTGCATTAGCTCTCAGTTCTGTAAAGCAGTGGGTTTTTTACCCTCAGAGTTGTAACTCCCTTTATTGCCTTCATAGGCAGTCACCCTGCTTCTCTACCCCTCCACAGGCTGTTTCTAATAAGTTATAGTTATCTTCTATAGGAAAAACACAAGTGTAAATTACTTCTTTAACTTAGAACTCAGTGTCAAACACATTCTAGATAGGGCCAATACGAAATTAGAAAAGCAAAGACGTATCAAGTGAGACATCTTTAAGCCCTTAAAGTTGCTAGAAGTCATATGATTTTAGGGTGGCAGAGGATTTACCAGTGATCTAGTCTGATGCTCGTTTTACGGATAGTAGAAGAGGCCTAGAGACGCTGTACGCACCCTCACCCTGCTCTCTGCGTGGTCACCATTATTTCCACAGTGCTAAGCCCAGCGGTCTGTGGGGTTCTGTGCCTCTTTGACCTACCAGCAGCATTTGATCAGGTAGATCCCACCCTGCTCCTGAAACACTTCACTTATATGACTCCAGGACCCCACTCTCCCTGGTCTTCCTCCTGCCTCACTGGCTGCTCCTATTCTGTTTGTCCCTGCTGTCTCCTCATCTCCCTGACCTCTAAAATTGAAGTTCCCTGGGCTCAGGCCATGGCCCTCACTTCTGTCTTTATACTCATGCTTGGACTCCTGGTGATCTCATCTGGGCTCCAGGGCTTTAAACCATTTCTAGGCTGAAGACTCCCAAATTTATATCTCCAGCCCAGACTTCTCCCTTGAGCTCCAGGCTCGTAAATTCCGCTGCTTACCTGACATCTTTACTCGAATGGCTAATAGACATCTGAAATATAACATAAACAGAGTCATACTCCTGAACTAACTCCTAAAATCCCCCTCCTCCTGTGGTCTTCCATACTTTGGCAAATAGCAACTCCATCGTTTGGCTCAGGCCAAAAACCTTGGCACCCTCTACTCTGTCAGTAAGTTTTGTTACTTCTACCTTAAGGATATTTCTAGAACATGATCTTTTTTCACTATCTCAACTGCTCCTACCCCTATTCAGCACCTGCCCCCTATCTCCTGCTTGGACCCTTGCTCCCTCAGTGTCTTATCTCAACCCTGCAGCCAAACTGATCCTTTTGAGGCTTGTAACACTCCTAGCTTCCATCTTTTCATCTACAGTGATTTCCCATCCCACCCTAATTAAAAGTCTTACTGTTTACAGGAGCCTACAAAACCCCACATTATCTGGTACCACGTTACCACATAAACTTTATTTTTTACTGCTTTTGCCTGATTTCCTCCACTCCAACCACAATGACCTCCTTGCTGCTCCTTCAACATAACAAGGCATACCCTTGCCTCAGGACCTTTGAATTTGCAGTCCCCTCAACTGGAAGCTTTTCCCCCCAGATATCATTGAGACTCATTGCCTAACCTCCTTTACGTCTTCAGGTGGATGTCATTTTCTCAGTAAGACCTTTCCCAACTACCCTACTTTGAAAATTGCCAAATGTCTATTACTGTTTTATTTTTCTCCAAGGCATTGATCACCACATACCCATAGGTATTTTGCTAATTTATTTCATCTTATTTAATTCGTTTACTATCTGTCTCTTCCCCACTAAAAGTCCTCCTAGATCCCCCAGGTTCTAGAGCTGTACATGACACATAGTAGGTGCTCGATAAACATACTTGAAAGATGGGAAGAATGAACTCATGCTCTTCCTTGGTAGTTTTCAGAGAAACCTGTTCATTTAATTGAGGCCTGAATGACCAAAAATTTATTACCTGTTGTTTGTATTTAAAAACACGGCCTTATTGGTAGTACATGGGAGATGTTTGAGTAGTTCTGTTTACTTATTCCCTCTGAACTCGTGTCCCAACCATCACTCCTATAGCCTTGCCAAAAGAATTGGAGTTACCCACTTGCCATCTTAGTCTTGAAAAACTGTTAGCTCCTGGTCTGTATCTCACATAGTGATTCTCATCTCCCCACTTTGCCAGTTTATCTGTTACCCAAGCTTATATTGAGAGTTCAGGGTATGTGAAAGCGATCTTTGATGTCTCACATGGCCGTAGAGCAATAAGACAATAGTAGCAATCCAAAGCCAGTCTCTGCTCCAGATGTTTCAGAACTTCAGTCTGTGCTCTCCATCTAGGTGAAAGTGTCCTCTGTCCCCCGAGATTATGGGGGCTTTGGAGCTCATGGGTTTTGTTTTGATTAGAATTGCAGCTCTGACTACCTGCTCTGTGACCTTGAAAAGATTTCTTAAAATCTGAGACTGGATCTAAAATATCACCCATCAGTACAGGTTGCTTCCCTTTGCCTTTTCTGCTCCCTTATTGCTTTTCTCTTCCTGTCCTCTACCCAGAGAAGAGATTGTTTGCTGGGTTTTCAAACCTTAACTACAGAGATTTCCATGTGGACATTGTCCCATGCTTTAAAATTATATTCTGAGATAATCTTGCACATTTCAGTATGATCTTTCCCCTTAATTGTTATTAATGAAGCCACGTTCCCTACATGACTGTGTACTGAGAGACCCTCGAATCTGCACCTTACAAGCATTGCAAAGTAAGACAGATGTGTCTTGGATAAAAGATTAAAGATGACTGCATCAGAAAACATGTGGAAAGGGTATTACCGCTCTCATAGTCCCTCTCCAGATGCCATTCTTTTTCAGAGAAATAACAAGAGTCCCAGAAAAAGACATATATCATTTTCATACTTCTTCTTTTTAGTGACTAGAAGTAAAAATTAATAATAATGGGAAAAGACCGTGAATCTAAATGAGGTATTTATATCTTCCTCTATCTCTTCGTCCTCAAGCTGTTGCAAGCTGAGCTGGCAAACGTCAGAGCCATGGGGCTAGGGGCAAGATACCGAATAGACCTTCTTCCCTCTTGTAAGGAGTTCCTAGTTGCTGTCACCCTTCCATGTCGACCCTAGGGGAGGAGCATGTACCCAGGGGTGCTTTGTCATTAATGTCCCTGGTCTCCCTCCATCTTTGTGTCATGTTGACCACTCAGTCCGAAAACACAGCTCATCCTAGTTCACTCTCCATTTATGTATTCATACTCCTTAAGCCCTGGATTTATTGGTATTTTTAATTTTTATTTGTATAATTAATTTGTATTAATTAATACATCTGTGTGGTATACATTATTCTCAATCCAGCTTTTCATGATGCCATGTTTGATTCTGCATCTTTAGGAGGATAGGAGAAACTAGCTTGCTTTATGTATCACGGGAAGCCAGAGGGAAAGCTAGTCGCTCAAAGAGGGGGCATCCATACATATTCCTATCGCTACAACTATCATCATCATACTTGTAATTTATAGCACTTCCTGTTTACAGATACTGTGAGGCCTCCACCGTGTGACTCGAATAATGCCAACCGCAGACTCAGACAGAGATTCTGATTCTTGCTAAGGGAAAAGCACTGAGCTAGGGAGTGAGGCATCCAAACCTGTCCTGCTCCCTTTTTTAAAATGAAAACGTTCATGAATGAGAATGCTGATGTTAACATACATCTATCCAGATTAGAATTTGGGTGGCTGGTGCGTCATTAATTTCATTTATAGAAGATTCTGTAGCCTTTCCTTGAGTGTCAGACAATAAAGTATGGGGGTGGGTGTGAGTGGGAGATTAGAATTTAAGAGAGAAATTAGAATGTGTCTTTTTGAATATTCCTCCCTTTTATTAGTTGGGGACAGGAATCTGTAACTCTTAGTCTGATTTTGTTTTTTACCTTTAAGAAAATGGTGCTTCCTATTTATCTGCTTATTAGTACAAGGCAGAGATTTTGTATAATCAAGTTCAAGATACTTAAGAGATTTATGACATTTAGTAATTTTGCTCCAAATTGTTAACTTTATATTCAGAGTGTTAATATTGAACATTCTCTTAGATCTGTGGTTATACCAGAATATTCTCATGCCTTAATGTATTATTAGAAAAAGAGAGATCTACGGGGTACTTCTATTCTAAAGTTTGGATGTTTTGTTTTTTAGTATGTTCTAGATTATTTATTTTTTGAGCAAATTTTAAATTATTGTTTCTCTAGGGTCAAACGCAATAGTTTTCTGTTCTCATAGTTTGTGAAAGGCTAGGTGGAAAACACAACGTGAAGTAGTAGCATTTCTCCGGGCTAACAGTGAACCAAAGAACATAAATCCTTAACTGTGGTAAAACAAGTCAAACCTGTAGTAAGCATTGTGTATGTTCTAGAACTTTGGGGATGAGGTAGAAACAACAGCATATTTTTCTATTCTCTAAAAGTTTTGGCATGAAAAGATACAGATAATCTTTCCAATACCCTTATCTATATGTCTATGTAGACATACTTATTTGTAGATGTTAAGTAAGCATTCTATACATATCTACATGTAGACCTCTACTGTATGTATTTCTATATACACATACATACATGAAACAACTAAAAGGAAATTTAATGTGTGATCACAGGCTTTTTGAATGCGACTAGTACTAGAGAGTGAGCAAAAGAGAAAAGTCACTGAATAAATATTGGTTGAGTGCCAGGTACTCACTGTTGTGTTCACTGAGGATAGAACAGTGAGCCCAACAGACATGGTCCCTCTTGTTGTGAGGCTTATATTTTATGTTGGAAGAAAGAAATACATGTACAGTTGCAGATGTGATGAATGCTAGAAGAAAATAAAACATGGTTTAGGGATTGGGAGGGTTCAAATGGCACGGTCAGAGAAGATAAGATTTGACCTGCAGCTTAAATGGCAGGAAGGAATCGAGTAAGTTAAAACCTCAGGGAGATGCATTCCAGGCAGGAGGACTCTGGCAAAGCTGCCAGGATGAGGACAGAATGAGCTATGCATGTAAGAGAACCAGGAAGAAGGCCCATGTGGCCAGAGGGATGGTAGTAGTGTGTGAAACTAGAGCTGTGACTAGAATCCTGATCAGGCAGGCACCTGTAGGCTCTATCAGGGAGTTTGTTTCATTCCAAGTGAGATGGGATGCCATTTTAAGCAATTGTTAAATAACTTTTAAAAGAATTTTTACTCTTGTTACAGTGGTGATATAGGCAGAGAAAAACACAAGCAGAGGGACCAGTAAGAAGTTAAAGTGGCCCCGAGGAGAAGTGATGGGATCTGAGCTTTAGGTGCTACTGGTGGAAAAAGAGAGCTATGATCAGATTCAGGATATTTCCAGAATTGGGGTAAATAGAGTCTGGGGAGGAGAAAAGTTTTTGGTTTAAGCAAGAAGATGCAGAATGGTGAGACCATGGGAAGAGCAGGTATAAGAGACAGAAATCAAGACTTTCATTCTACTCCTGTTAATCTTTACATACACATGCTTCTGACATGTACTGGCTGTGGATAGTGAGCAAATTGTTCCAGTGCCCTATTCTTTAAAAAGGGGGATTAGTAATTGTATATATCCTATATGGCTGATGTGAAAATTAAATGAATTAAACACTTAAACCAGCAGTGGACACACCTTAAGTTCTCAGTAAATGTTAACTGTTGCTGCTGTTACTGTTGTTCATATTATTATGATTGAAATGGAATATATTCAAGGGAGATGTTCATTAGGCAATAGGATATGTAAGTCTGGAGCTCAGGACAGGAATAACGACTGGAAATGAACTTCGATAGTTATCAGTACATAGGTAGATATATTTAAAATCACGAGAGTAGATGAGATTGTCTGTGGGTGAGGACTAGGGAATGGGGGCCTGCCAGCATTTAGAGGTCAGGAGAGGTGGCAGAGTCAGCAAAGAACTAAGAAGATGCTGTCAGGAGACATGAGAGAAACCCAAAGGGAATGGATGGCACCATGGAAGCAAAATAGAGGAAGCTTTAAAGGGCAAAAGTTGACTATATCAAATGATGCTAAAAATAAAGTAAGAGTAAAAAGGAGGACTTACTTGATCCTTGGATTTGTCAAAGGGTAAACTGATGGCAACCTTGACAAGAGCCATTTCAGTGGAGTGGTGGGAATTTAATCTCTACTAGAGGGGCCGGAGAGACTGGGGAGGTCAGAAATGGGGCAGTAACTAGAAAGGGATAGAGGTAGGAAAATGTCTTGCATTTGTCTGTTACCTGGAATGATTCAGCAGAGAAAGGAAATTTAATATTAAAGATGGAAAAGGAATAATTGTGAAGAACAAAGTCCTTGAGTACACAAAGAAAGGATATGATCCAAGAGAGACATTGAAGGGAAACAGATAATTCTTCCATTGTAAATGGAGGCGAGGCAGAATATGGACGTAGCCACAGGTAAGGTGGTGGATTTGAGGAGGGAATGGTGGTCATTTTTGTTTCATTGCATACCATTCAAAATCAAGTATAAGGTGAAGTAGTTAGTAAAAAAGGAGGAAAATACCTTGAAGTATTCACAATGAGTTGAGGATCTGGACAGATGCTATAGGCAACAAAAATTGTGTTTGTTTATTTTTTTAAGGTTTTACTTATGACAGAGATAGCGAGAGAGAGGGAACACAAGCACAGGGGAGCTAGAGAGGAAGAAGCAGAGAGCCCAATATGGGGCTAGATCCCAGGATGCTGGGATCTTGAACTGAGCTGAAGGTAGGCACTTAAGGACTGAGCCACCCAGGTGCCCCAAAAAATTCGTTTAAAAACAAAATTCAAAGCTACATTCTGAATAATAGGAAATAATAAAGAAGGGATAGTCCTCATCGAACAAAGGTGATCTGTTAACATGTATTACCCCTCATATAAAACAGGATTATTAAACTCATTAGTTACTTCCATTTTCTTCAGTAGGGAGTTTGGCCTTCACAAAGGAAAGGGTTAAGAAGAAATTGAAGTCCAGTGTGGGTAGGAGAGTCAAAGGAAGAGTAAAGGAGTATCTGCAGATTTGGATTGTTCTAGTCTTGAGACTGTGCTAAATTACATCCCAGGAGACTGCAAGAACTTCAGATCTGATTTTGGATTTTTCATTCACCACGATTTCTAGACAGGAGACTAATAGGACAGGTGATTTTTCACCCAAAAAGAGAGATTCTACATACAAATAGCAATAGGCCTGATTTTTTTTTTTTTTTTTAATCCTTGGTAAAATTTTAGAACTAGTGATTAGCCTGATGATTCATAGGCTTTTAAGGAAAAAATGCTTAGTTCTGGTAATCAATTCGAGTGGTCTAAAAAGAAGTCATTCCCAAATAAATGGACTTTTCTTTTAGAATTTTATTGGAAAATCAGGGCAATGCTATAGACACAGTGTATCTTGATGTTAGCAAAGTGTTTGATGTGGTTTCCCATGACATTTTTAAAAATAAGGACAAGTTAACATTTAAATATCTATATGTGCAAGCACTTGGTAGGATGGTGAAGGTATATAGAATGTTAGTTCTTAAATCCGCCACCCCCGTAGTGGGGTATCACAAGATTCTGTTCCTGGCTCTGTCTTAACCAGTGGTCTTCAGAAATCTAGATGAAAATATAATGGGCATATGGAGAGAACTAAGGCAGTAAATGACATAGCCAAATGAATAAATCATCTCAATGACTGGAGAAGCTGTGTTATTTAACAGTCATTCAGGAGCCATTCATTAGTTCATTTATTGGTGTTTATTGAGATCTTTGTATCAAATACCATTCTTGGTGTTGGCAATATGGGGGAAAACAAAGAGCAATGAGTCATGGTCCTTGCCTTCAAGGGCCATATAGTATGCTAAAAGAATGCATTAATAGAGCAGTTTTCAACCTAGAGGAGGATACAAAGGTCTTTTAGGGTGTCAGGAGGGGAGTGGTCAGTTCAGCTGGGTGGTACTCCATGCTGAGATGCTTTTTCTTGAAGTGCCCAACCTCTGCCCAAGAGTCACCACTTCAGGCTCCCTGCACCTTTTGCAAAAGTTTTCTCTGCAGTACCTCTTGATGTTTAAATGTCAGGGATGTTTCTCATTAATCTTTGGGGGCCCAATCTCCTGTTCCCCACCCTCACTCCCACCAGCCTTGATAAAGCACTCCTCCCCAAACCTGTAACCTTGAGAGTAGCTGGTCTTTGTTCCCCATACCTTTGAAAGGACCTACTTACCTCTTTTTATGCAAATACAGAAAAGTACCTTCACTTATGCAAATGTTGAACATTAACACTTCCTAGTGCCCAGGAGCAATGTTCCCTCAAACATTACACTGTTCTGGAGTAACAAACTATGAAGGTTAAGTGTACAGGAACAGTTTAATCTTGTAATCAAATAAAACTTACTCTAGTTAACGCAAAACACGTAATAATGTACCTTATCGTTATTGTGCTGCATTGTAATTAGTCAAGTAGAGAGTGGTTGACCGAGGAGAATACAATTAGCATTTCTTTTATACATGAAATTAGATCTTTGTGCTGTTTTCTCTTCCTTTTGTTAGTTCTCTGTTACCTATAATTATCTTTGCTGATGACAGTTTTTCTTGAGACCAGTATAATCTAATCATTTTTGTGAACTCATAAACACATACACAAATACACTGACACACGGGTTAGAAAAATAAAACTCTAGTCCTTCTAGCTGCTAGGATTCCCTCTTCTCCCTTCTAGGGAGGTGTCTTTTCTGTGCTTGGGTTAACTCATGCAGTAATAATGGCTGCTCTTCCTCCCCTAGTTGGCTTTTCTCAACACCAGCTGTACACTGGAATCATTCGGGGAGTTCTTATAAAACCGCAATGCCTAGATCCCCCTTCACTGAGAGTTTGACTCAGTTGGTCTGGGTTAGGTCCACCATCAGTATTTTTTTAAGCACCTCAGGTAATTTTAATATGCAACTAGGGCCAAGCATTCATTACACTGAAAAGGATGGAGGTACAGTGGTTTCTTGGGGTGTCCCAGGAGGGTCGGTGAAGCATCATGGTGCCACTGCAGAGAGCAGAGAGGACATGCCAGGCTGGATTGTAAGGTGCAGAGCATAGAGAGACTTCACTTGGGAATCTGAGGAGACCGGGAATTGAAGCTTCATTTCAGGGACTTAAGGGAGTGTTGAAGGCTGGATGGCTCTGCGTCCTAGGCTACACATTGTACCATGTCAGACATTCTTCACTATTTCTTGGAACCCCTAGGAATAGGCTGGTAGCAACTCTAGACAGCTCCACGTCTCCTCTTGGAGGTCCATCCTAATCCTCCTTTTTATAAAGACCCCAATATGACTGGGTTTGCTGTTAAATACAGTGTGATTACAAGGGGCCTCCTGGAACTCCCTCTCCCATTCCTGCCTTGCATATAACTTTTAGTTAGAATCTCAGAGCTTGAAGGATGAGAAGTCATCCTTCCCATTTTTAGATGAGACATTGAAACCTATAGAAATTAAATTTATTGCCTAATGTCACACTAATGTTGTAAGTATTAAAACTAAAATGAAAACCCAGTTCTCTTGGCCACAAGTTCATTGCCTTTTCTGTACATCATACTGACCTCTACTATATTCTCCTGAATATTTCCAGTAGAAAATGTCTCTATATTTTGAAGATAGATTAACTTTTGGAAACTTTTGTAACTCATTCAGATTCAAGCCTAGTAGGATGGGAAATTTACCTAATATTTGTGGTCCATAATTGACAGAAAATTTACAATGAACTGGAGCATTGTCATTGAGCCAATTGTTGGACAATATTACTTTTTTCTGTATCACAGAGAATTTCTCAACTGCTTCAGAATTTCTTCCTTATAAACCGAGTGGACAGTATGACCTTGTGGGATGAATTTTGAATGTACAATGCCATCTGCTTGCTGATGCCTGAAGTTCCTTTAAAGGAGAAAAAGATTTTCATTCCACAATTAGAAGTAAAAGCCTTAAGATGCAAATGCCTCGGAGACGTAACCCATTGAAACTCATTCTCTCATTCACAAATCAATCAGTAATGTATAAAAATAATACTAATGGCCATCACTTATTTAGTTCCTCTCAGGTACCTAGCTCCTGGATGCTTTGCATACTCATCTCCAATAAATCATACAAAAAAATTGAATGTCAGTATTATTTCCATTTTACAGATAAGGAAGCCCAAATTTCTGAACTTTCAATTAACTTGTCCAAGTTTCTGCAACCAGTAAGTGAAAGTACTGAACATGGCATGGCCCCTGTTCTGAACTAGTTAAAAATATAATCATTTATTCATCTTGGATGAATAGCTAATAGGTCTGGTTTAAGTTTTTGAGATTCCAAAAACATTTCTTTAACCCATTTTTTTATCTGATTTATCATTCTTTTGATTATATGATTTAACTACAGAATCCCAGTACTAACTTTTATCCTTTGACTGATGGATTTCCAGTTTTGTTAACCACTTTGACTTTAATTGCCCAAATAAAAAAATAAGGAGCTTATTTATAATGACCTGTTTGGCGTTGGTGCATTTGTCCTCTTGTCCTCTTAAGATAATTTATTAAGGAGTTAATGGATTTTTATAAAACCACTTAAACTCTTAAAGGATATCAGGCATACTTAAGCCTGGAAAATGCTGGATAAAATAATTAAATGGGCAAGTCATGACATCTGAGAAATGGGGTTTTCAAATGGGGATATTCTCAATTATCATCTTGAGTAAATTTTATTTTTCAAAGATCTAGTCCTCAAATATTAAATCCCTGTTCAATAGGAGAGAGTACCACATCCTTATTTTGTTTAGAACATCGGTTCTTATCTCTGTGAGACCTAGGTTTCCCTTTTTTACAAAAAAATATGTAATGGCCCTTACCATCCTGAAATAAAATTTTAGAATATGTAGCCTACCCACAAAAGTAAATGTTTTAAAAAATCAACATAACCCCAACTGTGTTTTTTTTTTAGTGGAATTTAATGACTGATTCTAAAATGTATAAAGATGTATAAAGGGTCAAAAGTAAGCATATCACCTATGAAGGAGAAGAACAGGGTGGGAAGACTAGCTTTACTACCTACCTATCAAGACTTACCAAGAAGGGGCACATGTGGGGCTTCTGAGGGACTGGTAGGGGTTTATCCTACAACTGTTTGCTAAGTTATACTTTTATACTTTATCCGTTTTTCTATGTATTGGTTATATTACAATGAAAAGGAGATTTGAATAAATCAATATTATGCTACATCTGTGGCATAAAGAAATGAAAGGAAGGGATTCTACCGGAAGGTAAAAATGCTCCCACAGATTTCCAGAACGCCTCCTAGAGTGACACCACCCCCACGAAAAACCTCTGATTGAGAAAATTAACTTGATAAGGTGGTTTTACAATTATATTTGGTGGCACTTGTTTTTTATTTAAGCAGTTAAAGAATTGTCTCTTAATTATTCTAAGTCTTACCTTATGCTGCATTCTGATCCTTAGTGGAAACTGAGAGCAAGGGATCATTATTTCTGGAGGCAGACATGCGTGTTTTGGGTCAAGCTTTCTGTATTTGAATATTTGTGGTCCTTATTTCCATTCCTTCCTCCTTTGTTTTCTTTTGCTTTACTAATGTACCCTGTACTTGTCATTATGAACTTAATTATTTATTCCACTGACAATTTAGCTTTAGTCAAAACTTCTTGTGTCTGGCTAATGGCTCTATTTGGTGTCATCTTGAAATTCAGTGGAATCTATTGCTCATGCATTTATCTGGTCATGGTTGCAAATGTTAAACATACAGCATTCTTAAAGCTGGCCATTGTTACCATGAACCACTTAAATCCTTTGCTCTAGGTGCCTAATCTTAAGGCTGACATACAGAAGCAGAACATCTCTGAACTGTCCCATCTATAAGGCAGCCTAGGACATGTATAAATACAAAGGAAATTGTTAAAAGATAAGACCAAATTTTTAAACCAGAACATGTTCAGAAACAAAGAAAAGAATCTTGTCAACTAAATAATCTTGCCCTCTAAAACTATAAATGTTTTCTAAAACTCTTCTATTATTAAATATACTTTAAGACATCATAAAAGGGACTAAGAATCTTAAAAATTTCATCCAGTCCTGTCAATGTACCATTTTCACTTTTTTCCCATATTCAACAGTTAAAAGATCTTTGTAAAAAATTTTGTGCTTTTCTAACATTATCTTTTAAACATTTTGCATGTAGCCATCACAGGTACCAATTTTAATGGTTCTGTGGGATTTTATCTTTTTGATAAAACCCGACCGTAGGCATCTTGGTGATCAGAAGCAATCACAAAGGTCCCCACCACCACCCCGACCCAAACCAGGGATTTTACTGAAGCACGAGTTTGGGTCACTGCTGGTCAGTTGTCTCTCAGGTGGCAGATGAGTTTCTCACATAGTGAGTGAGCAGAGTCCCCTGCCCGGCAGAGGGCTCTGGTACCTCTGTGTTGTTTTCTCCTGGTCCTTGTGTGTGTGGTAACTCTTAAAGAGTGATTAAAGAAGAATACCCTCGCAGCCTCATAAAAGTTCTTGGATACTGACACCATAGTGATGATGCAGAATAGCGTTGATTTAATGTTACAACCTATTGTCTTATAAAAAGTTCTAGTCATCTATTCATAGAATAATTAAAAGCTTAAAAGGGTTAAACATTTTTTTTTTCAGTTTTACTTATTTGTCAGGGAAGAGAGGTGCTGTCAGGAGTTTTGCAGAATTGGTAGATTAAGAAGGACCTTAGGCTAAGTCAGTTTTGACTATTTCAGGTTTAGTGCAATTTATTTCTAGTCCATTGTTGGACTTCTAGTTTGTAGAGCCAGAAGGATCGCTTTGAGCACCGTAAGAAGTGCTTAGTACTTCTAAACCAGTCTTTTAGAGTCTTCCAAAATGAGCATTTTCTCTTTTTTCTGGACTAGATCAGACTGATTCTCTTGATTACCATGAATTTGAAATTTCAGGTGAGGAAAAAAGGGACTGATTAGAGAGTCTCATCAATATCATGTCCAAGCATTTCTAAAGTACAAGCAATACCTCTTTTTGGTTAACAGCTTTATTGAGATATAATTCACATACCATTCACTTCACCATTTAAAGTGAACAATTCAAAAAAAAAAAAAAAAGAATAAAGTGAACAATTCTGTGTTTTGTTTTTAAGATTTATTTATTTATTTGACAGACAGAGATCACAAGTAGGCAGAGAGGCAGGCAGAGAATGTGTGTGTGGGGCGGGGGTGGGAGGGGGGAGCAGGCTTCCTGCAGAACAAAGAACCCAATGCAGGGCTCCATCCATCCCAGGACCCTGAGATGATGACCTGAGCCAAAGGCAGAGGCTTTAACCCACAGAGCCTCCCAGGCACCCCAACAATTCTGTGTTTTAAGTATATTTACAGAGATGTGCAACTATCACTACAACTCAATTTTAATAATATTTTCATTGCCCTCAAAAGGAACTCCATGCCCTGTAGATGTCACTCTCCCTTTTCCCCCTCCCACCCCTACCTCACCCCAGCCTCAGGCAATCACTAATCTTTCTGTCTCTGTGGATTTGCTACTCTGAATAGTTCATGTAAATGGAGTCATAAAATAGGTGGTATTTTGTGACTGACTTTTTTCACCTAGCCTGAAGTGTTCAAGGTTCATCCATGTTGTAGCATGATATGTGTACTGATAAGTACTTCATATGTTTTTATGACTAAAAGATACATGTGCCACATGTTGTTTAGACATTCATCATTGGAAAGTCGGATTCTTTAAGAACTTGAAATCCCCGATCCTAGAACTAACGGGGCTTACTTGGTATAGGAATGGATAAGGGAAGTTTGCCCATAACCAACCTCCAAAAAAAAAAAAAAGAATTATCAGCAAATGAAGAGGATGTCCTGACCCTTTTCTGTAGATCTTCTTGGGAGTAGAAATTGTAAGCAAAAATTTAATCTACTCCTAAGGTCCCATAACCAGAATTCTGCTATGGGCCATCAGGATGGTGGGAGGGAGAGGAGAGAACATGGGGCTCTAACACATTGGAACTCAGCCAGGTATTAAGTAAAGAGATAGGATTGCCTCCTAAGAAGATTATGAAACGTATACTAAGGGTAAACTAGCAGTATTCCCAAATGTAAACAACATGCTTGAAATTCAGCTCACTAATTTTCCTCAGGTTACACATAGCTACTTTATAAGAATGAGTTTATGATCCTTGGCCAACCTTGCTTAAGAACAGTACTTACTTACCATGTTCATATCCTCCAGTCCACGTATTCTCATCAAGAGGGGATATTGCCCACAGAAGTGAAAATTGGCTCTCAGGGTCAAAAAGATCTTATTTCTTTATGTATAAAGCACAGACACACAGACACACACACACACACACACACACATACATACACACATACAGAGTACATAAATAAATAGATAGTTATGCTACTAAAATTTCATTGGGAGTGAGAGTAATTAGAAAAGAAAAAATCTAAAAAAGCTCCTTAGGAAGGATGATAATGAAATACATCATTAGAAATACTGCGATAAGGAAGAAAATCATTATTCTAGAGGCACCTGGGAAATTTCAGGCTCCATTTGGGGATTTTCCTGAGCATTTCATGTAGCTGCCATGAAACCTTAGCTCACTTACTGTACTCATAAACACATATACTCTCTTTTCCTCCCACCTCACTCTGCCCCTACCCCCTGCCTCATTTTAGGGGTGGGATAGGAGATGTTGGAAATGGTAGAGCTGGAGAGGGGAAAAGGACCAGAATACACTTGGGTAGATAAGTCAAGACCGATCTGTAAATGGAGTCTTATATACAATTAGGCCAATTTCTGCATCTGGACCATAACACATTTACATGATAGTTGTGCAACCCTAAACATATTTCTCACTACACTTAGAGTCAGAAAGAGTGATTTTTGATAATTTATTTCCCTTGGAAGGCTCATCTCATACCAACACTTTTGTTTCATCAAGATCCTTTATATTTTTCCCTTAAAATTTCAATGCAGTTAAATCTGACTCTTTATGGGCCATAAGCAAAGACATAAATGATAATAGAAAAAAACATTCTTCAATTATAGCAGGCAAGAGTTCTAGGGTACATTGATCAGCTGCTTTCTTTCCCCATGGTAGAAAGCTAATAAATGACTTTTAAAAGGTTTTCCACGTTTTTTTCCACCTTCCCCTTTGGGAAAAAAAGTAAGCTGTGATGTTCAGTCACCAAAAACAAATGTTACTCATACTGTGGGAGAATGGAAAAATCATTTTATTAAGTCACTAATATTCATATACTTATTTGTTTATTCAACTAATCTTTGAATACTGGTTATTTGTCAATAGTTTATTAGGTATTGGACACACAGGTGAAGACAAAGTCTCACCCACAAAGAGGTTACAGTCTAGTCAGAGGAAATGGATGGAAAGCAGTCAACCCTTACATCTCAGCAAGAGACATGCTACCGTAGAGATTGTCCCAGGCGGTGTAGGAGCTTACGGGGCACCTAACTCAGGCAGTTGGGGTTAACTCAAGCTCTACTTCCTAGGAGCTGCCCTTACAGATAGATGAGATGCCTGAGCAGAATCTGGGTGTCACAGACAGAGCCACAGGGGATGAGAGAACATAGCTCCCAAGTCTGGGGCAGAGGAGTTGTGTTATGCCATTTCTGGAAGTATTGTTTAATAGTACTTTAGAGATACTGAGGGCTGTAGAGGAAGAGGTTTGAGCAAGCCTTGTGGTGACTAGGTCTCAGATTGCAGAGCCTTTCCATTAGTAGTTAAAGGGGTGGGTCCTTCCCAGATGGCAATTCAACATCTCTTTGTGCCACTCAAGAACATCCCAGGGGCCTTTCACCCGTCCCTACTCTCCCCACATCCCAATGTTCTCTTCCAACCTCAAACAGTGCTGGGTACTTGGGAATTCTGTTATGTGTCATTTTCCTCCATGTCTTTATGGTTCTAGCAATGTTTAGCCCTCACCAGTGTTTTAATGCTATAATGCACATAGCCAGTCTCTGTTCTGATAGGGCTTCATAGGCTCTGCTGGGATATTTGAACTTGGTCCTGAAGTCATTGAAGAAATATGATCGGGCGCCTTGGGTGGCTCAGTGGGTTAAGCCACTGCCTTCGGCTCAGGTCATGATCCCAGAGTCCTGGGATCGAGTCCTGCATCGGGCTCTCTGCTCAGCGGGGAGCCTGCTTCCTCCTCTCTCTCTCTGCCTGCCTCTCTGCCTACTTGTGATCTCTGTCTGTCAAATAAATAAATAAATTCTTAAAAAAAAAAGAAAGAAAGAAATATGATCAAGAAAGGGATGCTTATTTTTTTGAGAACTCCTTTAGCAGGCAGCAAGTATCACTGGATTGGAATGAATTGGGGTAAGGGTACCAAACTAAAAAAAGAAAAGCAGTAGGAAATTATGATTATAATCTGACAAAATTGGATGAGATTGTGGTAATGGAGATGAAGAAGAGGAATTGGATCTGAAGGGAATTTAGATGATAATAGTACTTAGAGAATAATTGACTGGAAATAGAGGGTAACTCTCCAGCTTCTGCCTTGGGTGCTGGATTAGTGTCCTGTTGTTGCTACAACAAAATACCACAAACTTAGTAGCTCAAAAACAGCACAGATTTATTGTCTTACAGTTCTGGAAGTCAGAACTGAAATGGATCTCACTGGGGTAAAATGATGGTGTTACCAGTGCTGTTTCCTTCTGTAGCCTCTAGGGAAGAAGCCTTGTGTGTGTGTTTCCAGATTCTTAAGACTGCCCTGTCCACCCACATTCCTTGATTCATGGTCTCCTTCCATCTTCAAAGGTGGAAACAGCTGGTTGATTCTCATATCACATCCCCCTGACTTTGCATCTCTGCCTTTCTCTTCCACATTTGAAGACCTTGATGATTATATGTGTCCCACCCGGATAATGCAGAGAAACATCCCCATCTCAAGGTTAGTTGATTAGTGACCTTAATTCCTCTTTGCCAGTAGACTATTCGTTCACAGGTTTTGGGGATTAGGACATGGACATCTTTGGGAAGAGGGCTAACTATCTGTTGTGCCCACCATAAATGCTTATGTAGGTAGTGGTGCCATTGCTGTGTTGAAAAAGGAAAAAGTTTGTGTTGTGGGAGCACTGAGTTGAAGATTTCTGTCTTAGATATTTGGGGGCTAAAGTCCCCCATGGAGCCTTCCAGGGGAAATATCCAGTAGACAGTTGTAAGTGTGGGTCTGGAGTGTAGAATTGATTAATTTGGGTGTGTGGATGAGATTGGCTAGGATAGGTATACAGAGTAAAAACAAGAGAAATTCAGGTGAGACCTTAGATAACACTCTTGTATTTAAGGGGCCAAGTAAAGGAAAAGAGCAAGCTACTGACTGAGAATGTAGGAAGAGGCAGGAAGAATACAAGGAATGGTGTCCGGAAGAATGCACAGCAGTCAGCACACTGCCTGCCTTTGGAACAGGTGCAGTGGAATGGTGGGGGAAGGCAGGCAGTGGCAGCACACTGAGGAATGAATGGGAAGAGGGGGGGAAGCAGAGATTGATGGCAAGCGAGGACGAGAGAAAGGGTGGTAGCTAGAGGGAGGATACAGGTCTGAGAAAAGTTTTGTTGTGTGTTTTTTGTTTTTTTTTTTAATAATAAATGGTTGGGGGGAAATGGTGAATTCATGATATCAGGCCCTGTACCCTGCGTCCTCTGTTATTCAAGGAATTAGTAAAATGTATTGGTAGAGCCACTATTAGCTACTATTTTTGAGATGCCATGGAGCACAAAAGACAGCTGTAAAAAACTGGAGAATAGCTTCTGGATGACCTGGTAATTACAGATGTCTTCCTATTCCAGATAGCAAGGAAGTTATTACAACGTATCATCAAACAATCCACTTAAAATAAGCACCTTGACAAACACTAGGCACTGAATAGCAATGACTATGTTTTTGCAAATGGCAAATTTTGTTAGTTGTTAAGTCTCCTTCAGGGATAGACGGGCCACAAACAAAAAGATAATAAATGTAACACCTGAACTTTGGTGAAACTTATGGGGAAATTCTTGTATAATTATTAAATGTGCACAGAGTTGACATAGTAGCTACAAAGACACTACTAGTCCCTCTGTCTGATAAGTTTATCTAGGTGCCAGACACCGTGCAGAATACTTGACACACATCAAGTCATTCCTTCTTCACAACAGCCCTCTCAAGTAGATACTTTGTTATTCCCATTTCAAGGATGGGGATCTTCTCAAAAGTCACCCGGTAAGGCAGTGAGACAGAAGGGCTGCATCAGGCATCAAAGGAGCTGGGTTCTAATCCAAACTCTGATTTTTAGAAAACAAGTCCCAATATAGGATGGTGCAATACTTCTTATTTTTAAAGAATGAGAATCCTAGAATGCTTATACAGGAAAATGACATGTAAAACTAAAGATGCCACACTGTGCACCAATCATATCACACTTGTAGAAAATTACGTCCCTTTCTGATCTCTGTATTTAGACAAGTGATGACTAACTGGCTGGTCTAGAGAAGAGCAACCCAGATGATAAATCGGCTAAATAATAAGCCCCCTGGAAAAAGATCTAAAATAGAGCTTACAAACTGGAGGTATAAACAGTGGCATTTTTGCTTGACCTGAACAGTGTAAAGAAATCTGAATTGGATGTTAGCTCTTAAAAATTGAGGAATTTCCCATAACAAATGCAGATCACTAGCTGCTCTTGAAAAATAGAAAGCATTGTCAACACCAGATTCATAATCCCTCTTGGCTACACTGAATGTAAGTGTTATATTTTCCAGTGTGGCCTTGCCTTGCACCCCTGCCACCCACAAGGACATTACAGTTTGCCGTTCCTCGTTTAAACCATGTGGTCAGGGAGGAGTCTAACTTTGACAAAGAATGCTTTTTTAAAAAAAGATTTTATTTATTTAATTTTGAGAGAGAGCCAGCACAAGCAGAAAGGGCAGAGGGAAAGGAAGAGAGAATCTCAAGCTGACTCCGTGCTGAGCACAGAGCCCCACACGGGGCTGAATCTCATGACCCTGAGATCATGACCTGACCTGAAGGCAGTCGCCTAACCAACTGAGGCATCCAGGCACCCTAAAGAATGCTTTTAAAAGAGGGATGTTATTTCCCTCCTTGATGGAGTTATTACAAAAAGAAAAGAATGAAGGAAGGAGAGGGAAGGGAGGATGAGGAGGAAAGGAAGAAACTTAATTTGAATCAGTGGAAGCAGTGATTTCATAAGGGTTAGGCAGTTGGTAGCAGGACTCCGTGGAACTCCAGTGGGCACCACTTTATATAACCCATAGGAAAGTCAGCCTTTGGTGTCATACACACCCATCACGTGCAGCTATATTGCAGTAGGCTAGATGGAAAATTTCTAAGGCAGTTACAAAATTGCCAGCTGTAGATTTTTTTACTTAATCCAAATTCCATAGTACTCTGTCACACAGTAGCAGGATGTCATCCCCTCCTCAAATGTCCCCTCCAGTGAAGATCCTACCTACAGTGTATGAGAGGCCTATTTCCCCACAATGCTGCCAACAGAGTATGTTTTTCAAACTTTTGGAAATCTAGTTGATGAGAGATCTACATTTCTCTTGTCAGGAGGGAAGTTGAGCATAATTTCATGTTTGGGGGGTGCTTAGCAGTTCTTTCTGGGAACTCTGCTCAGTTCTCTCTTCTTTTTTTAAAGATCTATTTATTTATTTTGGAGAGAGAGAGAGAGCATGAGAGTACGTACATGCCTATGAGCTGGGGAGTGGGGAGCAATGGGAGAGGGAGGAAGTGAATCTTCAGCAGACTCCTGCTGAGGGCAGAGCATGATAGGGAGCTCCAGCTCACTATCCTGAGATCATGACCTGAGCCGAAACCAGGAGTCAGTCACGCAGCCAACTGAGCTACCTAGGTGCCCCTCTCTCCCAGTTTTCTACACAAGTTCTTCTAGTCCTTCTTTAATTTTAGGAGTTCTTTATATATTGGGAATATTAACCTTTGTATGTGATATGAATTACAGATTTTTTTCTCAATTTGTTGTTTGTACTTTTTGTTTTGTTTATGGAAGTTTTGTGCTTTTTGTTTTTTTACTCTGTAAGATTTTGCTTGTTTTTATATAGTCAAATTCACTAATCTTTCTTTCTGCTTCTGGACTTTGAGTCACTTGGGAAATATTTCTCCACTCCAAGAATGTGGAGGGATTTAACTCCCCCCACCTTTTACTTTAAGTACTTAATGTTTTTTTCATTTTTTACATTTAAATCTCATTTATTAGGAATTTATCCTCATGTATCATGCGAAGAATGTTCACCCAAAATGTCAGTCTTTTCCAAACCCTGATCTGAGATGTTAACTCCATTGTATGATATGCATATATCTTCACATACATTTTGGTTTTGTATCTTGGGTTTCTACTCCATTCAACTGAACTGTTTATTCATATGCCAATACCTCATATTTTATTTACATTATGTTGTAATATCCACTCTTCTTTTTCAAGGTTTTTTCCTGGCTGTTCTTGCTTGATTGCTCTTCCAAATTAGCCTTTTAATTAACTTGTCAAATTCCAGGAGTAGGGAGACTGATGGTAGTTTTGTGGGATATATAAGTTATAAGTTAAGAATTAAGGAATAAGAATATCCTGTGATTTTGAGATTTCCTCTCCAAGGACATAGGATGTCTTAACATCTGTCTTAACAGATGTCTTAACATCTGCCTTAACATCTGTTCAGGTCTACTTTTACCCCATGTTCTTACATATACATGTGTCTCCCTCTCCCTGCCCCCCTCCCCGCCAGTTTGGACCAGGCCACAATTGAAGAACTTAGTCAGCCAACAGTTAGAATGTAGGTAGGCAGTCTCAAGAGAAAGAGGTGGAGCTGGAAATGTATGTCAGAGACCACTTTGATTCATCATGTATGATTTCATGAAATGATATTTTCCCTGTTGCATATGGTTGCATCTTTAGGTTAGTTACTCAATAACATTTTCTAAAGATATACCTCATTGAAGACATTTATTTTATAGTCAGTACAGGACCAGGTAGCACTTTTCTATCTTCTTGTCAATGACAGGAATGTCTTAGAACTGTTCAAATCCCATATAGCATGGTTTTTCAATTTTGCGAAATTTTTAAAAAGTTAAGTTTTTGAGACTGTTTCATTGACTAAATTTCTTTCTAATTCTGAGATAGAAAGATAGATGTTTTAGTCATTATCAGCTATACAGAAATATTCAAATAAAAACTATCAGTAGTTTTTAAGTCATCAATTTCCTAGAGCAAAGAAAATGACAGTGTTTTAAAATAAAAACTCAGTGATGCGCTGTAGCCCAGAAAATGTAATAGTTTAGCTTCAAAATGTAGTAATTATGGGGTTGGGTTCACTATAAGGAGATGACTAGGTGAATTAGTTTGAGTTATGCATTCCTTTAATTTTATACTCAGAAAATCACACAGACACACACACATGCACACACAGTTTAGAGATAGCCTTTTAAAGAAATTCTGAAGGAGAAACTTAAGCCAGAGTCATGAGCATCTGTTTTTCTGTATTTTAGAAATATTTTTATAGTTTAAAAATAAAAATTAAAAAGACAGCTGCTGGGGGCGCCTGGGTGGCTCAGTGGGTTAAACCTCTGCCTTCAGCTCAGGTCATGATCTCAGGGTCCTGGGATGGAGCCCCACATTGGGCTCTCTGCTCAGCAGGGTGCCTACTTCCTCCTCACTCTCTCTCTCTCTCCCTGCCTCTCTGCCTACTTGTGATCTCTGTCAAATAAATAAATAAAATCTTTAAAAAATAAAAAAAAGACAGCTGCTGGCTTCTCTCTATCTTATGCATTATCTTTCATTTCAAAACTAATTAATACCTATTAAACCTGTATAGATGGTCTTAGGAAAGGAATTCCATTGTGTTGTAAATTAAATTTGCTTAAGGAATTAAGGTGATTCACTTTGCATTATAGGCCACCAGCTATTTTCTTATGGACAGTTGTCTAGGTATCTATTTTTCCTTAGCACTAGTACCTGCATTAGTACCTAAAGCAATTGAATTTCCTATCATTTTCTCTCTTGATACTTGCTTTGAGCTTTGTGTGTGCTGATAATGGACTGAAGGCAAAATGGAAGAAATGCCTACCTTTAGCCTTAGCTGCAGAGAAAGAGAGGTACAGACAAAAGTAATTTGGAAGTCCTGTTGGCAGTAAGACTTAGGAAGTAGTAAAAACTGTTGCCTTTTATTTGTATAGACCTCTCTTTTCTTTATGGATACTTGAAAACTGTTTTCTTTGGAGTATTTCTAATTTGTATGTTAAATGGTTTTTCAGCAATTTTTCTTATTAAGCTAATATGCAGACATAATGGCCCTTGGACTATGTCTCTTGAAGTAGGGCTAAGGTTTGAATGTATTAATCTGGAATTGTTTCAACCCCAGGGATGCTTGGGTGTCTTACTCGGTTAAGCGGCCAACTCTTGATCTCAGCTCAGGTCTTGGTCTTAGTGTCCTGAGTCCAAGCCCTGTACTGGGCTGGAGCCTACTTAAAAAAAAAAAAAAAAAAATTGTTTCAACCCAAGCAGAAGAAAAGCATACTAAGCATACTTTGGTGGGCTTATCTCCCTATCTGCACTACAAAGCTTTGAATTATTAAATCTTCAATGCATTTAACCTTTGGGCTTTGGAATAAGTGAGCAGACAGAATAAGAAATATGAGAGCATCTTTTAGAAAGTTGGAAAATGGATAGGATGTTGCACTTTGGCTCATACATTATGACCTGAGTGAAACAGTGCATGGCAGGGGCAGCCTTTTCAGACATTCACAGGTGTCGGTGACCACAGGTGGCTACTACTCCTGTCTACAGGGCCACCGCAGAGAATCATGTTCACTAACTACTTAGACACCGTGATTTTAAATCTTGGCCTTCGGGTATGAATAAGTAAAAAAACTGATTTTTAGGTTATATATTAACTGTTTCATCAAACTCCTTTTCTGGAGAAAAAGAAAATCTGCTATCTCCAAAAAGAAAGCAGAAAGCAGCTTTCCTTGGATCATACGTCTGATCATCCATCAGAGTGGGCCCATTCAGGTCCTTGAATGCAAGGATTCTTGAATTGATCTGGACGGGTAGGCAAGCATCATGGATTTTGTTCGTCTTCTAATTGAATCCAGTTTTGATCATCATTTGCGTAGTTCTTTCAAGGTTTCCTATTGATTATCCTTGTAGCCATGACCGTAGGAAAACATTGTGAAAATCCTGTGGAAAAATTAGATATTATATTGCTTTTTACAGAAAACAATCCCGTAACTGATTTTATCCTGCATACTTACTGACGTTGACCAACCCAACCTATCTCCCTTTTCTAAACTAGAACTGAAGTCTAGCACATTGAGAAAATGACTTTAAATGCATGACTGGAATTCTTCAAAACCCCCCACCAGACGACTCAAGGGGGTACTGCAGATTGCAGGCAGAATGACTGTAGATGATCAGCTCCTTGTCTGCATTCACACAGCCAGGCTTGTGCACAGACATGAGAAAGGGTAAATGTACCTGGTAAATAAATGGTCTTAAACATAAAATTTCAGAGAACCGGGCTTCAAAATTGATCTCCCATCAAAAGAGCTTCCTTATCGCTCAGAAATGATCTTTCAGGTTGGGCTCATTCTGAAAGTTACCATTTGAATTGGACTGGGAACAAATGTTGAAATTTGCTGAAAACAATTCATTGCTTAATCTCTGACAATTTTGTTTCTTTATGTGATCAACAGATGTGTTGTAAGTCGGATTCAAAATGAAAATAAAAGTTTAAACAGTTCAAGTGTGGCCATCAAATAATTTTCCAGACTTGGAGGAAAATAAAATTAAGATCTGTTTGAGAAGTACTCTCAGGTGTAACACAGATTTTTATACTGTTCTGTTCTTGCTCACTCCCATCTCTGTGCCCCTGGTTATGGTTGTGTGTTTATTTATGAAAGACTGTCAGGTAGGAGGAACAAACCAAGGAATTTGGACTCTGACAACTTCAATTCTGGACCTCGCTGTGCCACTTCCTAGCTGTGTGACACCTTCTGAGACTGGTCGCTGAGGTTTCTTGAGCAAGATGGAAGGACCAGTCCCACCTCCCTCAGCAGGGCAGTTACTGACTTCAGATGATGTGATGCATTAAGAAACTTTAATTTACCCCAGTGTCATTCCTCTTAATGAGATCACACACCCGGGATCAGTCCTTTCATCTTTTGACGCCGTCTTTGAGGGCAAGGGTATCAGAAAACGACTTTCCCAGTCTTTTCTGCTACTACTGAACTCTCCGGAATTGGGAATGCCAAATCCTTACTATAATAAAATTTAATTTCCTAATCTAAGATTCCTTTCCAAGTGCCAATTCTGATAAGAAGTTTAATGGGATGGTAATGTATGTATATTCCTATACGGTGCGATGTAGGACTTGTTTAAACTTGCTGATAGTAGAATTTGGAGGTGTGGTTTTTTGGTTTTTTTTTTTTTAAATCAATTCTCAGACTGTTGATCAACATTTCAACAGTACTTACAACTTGGCAAAGAATTTTGCCTTTGGCCTATGTTGATACTCTTTATAGTCTCTTTTTTTGGGACTCTGAAATGTTAGAGCTGTGTTGGTGCCAAAGATTTGTAAGAAGGTGCTAGGTCCTGCTCCCACAGAACTGCAGAGAATTTTTGTTCCTTATCTTCCTCTGTCCTTTACCTAAGGACCTATGAATGCCTGTTGGATATAAGCTCAGATTCTGGGTTAAGAGGCATAAAATTTAGCCCACTTGAAGGGTAGCTTACTAATACATCTCTCTGCTGGCCTCATTGCCCTTTGACATTCTTAACCACTGTACTGAGCTCTGAAGCATCCCTCTTTCACCACTATTCCCCAGCATCTCCAAGCTTCACCAACTAATCCTCCAGAGGCTTTTCAACAATTTAATTGGTAACTGTTGCACACAAATGACTTATAGATTAGTCTAAATACTGAATTGTTTATTATAGTAATGCTAAAATATTTGTGATTAGTATAGAAATTCAAGTAGGCTGTATGGCTCCTTTTCCTGATTGCCCTGATTTCTACTTATTTGAGGATACTTGGTTTTTAGAAATCAGGGAACAAATCTGAATAAAACAATTTGAAGGTGCAGTCACAGAACAACGTATCATTTGCACTGGGAAAGCAACATTAGCCCCCCTTACCCTCCCTCCTCCCTTCTTTCCTTCCTTCCTTCCTTTTTACAACAAAACCAATAAAGTGCTTAATTTGTATTTTTGCGGGGCTTATTTCTCATCACAGCTTCAATATTGGAGCAGAGATTAAGTTTCTGAATTTGAATCTGATTTTTCAGACTTCCAACTTCCTGTAAGTTTTTATGTGCTGATGCAGGGTTGCTGTTTTTAGGTCATAGTGATTTGGCTTTTCTAGAAGCTATTCTTTTTCTAAGTGACTGACAGGAATCATTACTCTCTATGGCAAGAAACCAGAAGTTGGCAGGAGCCCTACAACAACTGTCCAATTGGATTTATTTTTTTTAACTATTGTGCCAATTTCCAAATTATCTTCAGTTAGAGGGCATCTGTTTTCTTAAAAAGGTTCAAAGCGAGTGATACACACGTACTGACAGCCCTGCTCAGGTCAGTTGTGAGGGGACAGGCCCTTCCTCAGACAAAGACTTTCTATTTAGTGCTCTGGACAGA
The DNA here is from genome assembly GCF_022355385.1 of Mustela nigripes. Lineage (NCBI taxonomy): Eukaryota > Metazoa > Chordata > Mammalia > Carnivora > Mustelidae > Mustela > Mustela nigripes. The sequence goes on from NC_081561.1 coordinate 64,992,743, forward strand.
AGCCAGCGACCACAGTGCATTCCTAAAATTGCGCCAAGCCAAAACCACAACCATCAGGCAATTTTGTATTTGTTCCTGAGGCTCGCACCTTGGGACTTTGGTTCCTTCTGATTGTTTAGAGGTGTGACTCTGACAGGGATCGCTTTGTAACAATTGGCAATAATTATGCATTAAAAGCTTCAGTGGTAATACTAATATTTCCTGCCTCAGCTGCTTCCCAGTATGAATTGTAAAATACTGAAAAGAAAGGGCCAGGGCTGTACTCGGAAGAGAATTCTGAATTTGCCTCTTTCCCGAGAGAATTAATTGAGGTAGAATGTGTGTCAGGTGAGGGCCACTCAGAGCCGAGACCTCGCTTTTCCCCTGTGTTGAAACAGCCCCACTTTCATCCCCTGCCTTGCTGCCAGGCCAATTTGATAATAACAAGCCCAGAATGAAATGCATCTGTTTATTTTCCCTTATCTGCTCATAACAACTAGAAATGCTTTTGCTTGTTTGAGCTTTGCCCTCCCTGGAATCTTGGTATTTGTTCTGAATTTGGTTTTTGGCAGAATCATATCCAGTGCATGCCAGGCGGACCCAGGGATATGTATTTAGTAATGTGGGGTGGGGGGTTGTTTTCTTTTATTATTGACCTGCTTTGGGCTGAAGCTTTCAGTTTTTGAATGTCTGACTCTTCTCCCTTTGTCCTAGCTGTGCCATTAGAAATAAATGCATCCTCTGTCTTGGAATTGTGCTGGGTAAGATGCAAATTTGTCTCTCCTGTTTCTTTACCTAGTGAGTTTACCCAACAGGACTTAATGCTGTTTTAAAATACTCCAGACAGCGGTGCCTGGCTGGCTCAGTCAGTAGAGCATGTGTGGCTCTTGATCTCAGGGTTGTGAGTTCCAGTCCCACATTAGGGGTAGAGTTTATTTTTAAAAAGATTTTTATGGGCACCTAGGTCGCTCAGTCAGTTTAAGCATCTGCCTTCGGCTCAGGTCATGATCCCAGGGTCCTGGGATGGAGCCCCTGCCTCGAATTCCCAGCTTGGCAGGAGGCCTGCATCTCCCTCTCTCACTCCGTCTCTGTCAAATAAATAAATAAATAATTAATTAAAAAAAAAAAAAAACTTTTGTTAGGGGCACCTGCGTGTTTCTGTCAGTTAAGCGCTGCCTTCGGCTCAGGTCATGATCTCAGAGTCCTGGAATCAAGCCCCACGTTGGGTTCTCTGCTCAGTAGGGGGTCTGTTTCTCCCTTCTTCACTCCCCCTGCCTGTGCTCTCCTGCTCTCTCTCTGTCAAATAAATAAATAAAATCTTTAAACAAATTTTTTTTTTAAATATTCAAGACTCACAACTGTTCTGTGCTAAGAGTCTCTGAGTCTCCTGAGGGGAGAAAATAGGCTAGTGCTCTAAAGGAATGGAACTGTATTAACTACTTCTTTTGACATTTATCTTTTTATTGAGATTTAATTATTATGTCAAAAAAGTGACCCTTTTGCAGTGTACAGTTAAGTGGGTTTTAGTACATTCAGAAGGTTGTGCCACCATCGTCACTGTCTAATGTCACGTTTCTATCACCCCCAAAACAAACCCCATACCCATTAACAGTCACTCCCCATTAGCCTTCCCCCTCCCAACCCTTGGCAACCACTAATCTACACTGTCTCTAATAAATTTATCCCTTCTGGATATTTCCTATAAATGGAATCATACAATATTGTGGCCTTTTGTATATGCCTACTTTTATTTACCATAATGGTTTCAGGACTCATCTGTGTGGTCGTGTCAGTCAATACTTCATTCTTCTTTATGGTAGGATAATGTCCCATTATATGGATATATAATATTTTATTTATCCACTCATCAGTTTTTAGATATTTGGGTTGCTTTCATCTTTTAGCTATTATAAATAATGCTGCTATGAACATTCATATACAACTCTTTGTGTAGACAACGTTTTCAGTTCTCTTGAGTATATACTTAGTAGAACTGCTGGGTCATATGGCAACTCTGTGTAACTTTTTCAAGAACTTTAAGACTATTTTTGATGGTTGCACATTATATATTCCCACCCTAAGTGTGTGATGGGTCTTAATTTTCAACATCCTGACCAATACTTGTATTATTAAAGTTTTTGTTCAGAGACATCCTCGTGGATATAAAATAATACCATATTGTGGTTCGGTTTGCATTTACCTGACCAGGAATGATGTTGAGCCTCTGTTTCATGTTCTTATTGGGTATTTGTATATCTTCTCTGGAGAAATATCTTACTCAGAACTTTTGCCCACTTTTTAATTGAGTTATTCTTTATTTATCCATTATTTAATTGGGTTGTCTTTTTCTTACTGAGTTTTAAGAGTTCTTTATATATTCTGTATTATAGATCCTTATCAGGTATATGTTCTGGGAATATTTTTCTCCTAGACTGTGGGTTGCTTTTTTAGTTTCTTGATAATGTCCTTTAAAGTACAAAAAGTTTTAATTTTGATGAAATCCAATTTATCTTTTCTTTGATTGCTTGTGCCTTAGGTTTCATATCTAAGAAACTATTTTGCCTAATCCAAGGTCATGAAGATATACCCATGTTTTCTTCTAAGAGTTTTATAGTCACAGCTCCTATGCTTGGGTCTTAGATCCATTTTGAGTGAGCTTTTATAAATGGTATATGCCAAGAGTGTAAATTCATTCTTTTGCATGTGGATATCCAGTTGTCTTAGCACCATCTGCTCAAAGATTCTTCTTTCCCCCATTGAATTGGCTTGTCACCCTTGTCAACAATCAATTGACCATAGATGAACAGATTTATTTCTGGACTCTCAATTCTAATTGTTTATTACATATGTCTGTCATTACGCCCAGGCCTTTTTTTTTTTTTTTTTTTTTTTAATTCATTTGACAGAGAGAGCACAAGCAGGGGGAGCTGTAGACAGAAGAAGAAGCAGGCTCCCCACTGAGCCAGGAGCCTGATGTCGAATTTGATCCCAGAATCCTGGAATCATGACCTGAGCCAACAGCAGATGCTTAACTGACTGAGCCACTCAGGTGCCCTAGTACCATGCTATCTTGATTACTTTGGTTTGGTAGTAAGTTTTTGAAAACAGGAAATGTGAATCTTCCTATTTTTTCCCCCTCCAAGATTGTTTTGGCCATTTTGTGTTCTTTCCATATGAATTTTAGGATTGGGTAGTCAGTTTTAAAAAAGAGGGGCACCTGGGTGGCTCAGTGGGTTAAAGCCTCTGCCTTCAGCTCAGGTCATGATCTCAGGGTCCTGGGATCGAGCCCCACATTGGGCTCTCTGCTCAGCGGGGAGCCTGCTTCCTCCTCTTCTCTCTGCCTACCTGTGATCTCTGTGAAATAAATAAATAAAATCTTAAAAAAAAAAAATAAAGGGGCGCCTGGGTGGCTCAGTGGGTTAAAGCCTCTGCCTTCAGCTCGGGTCATGGTCCTGGAGTCCTGGGATCGAGCCCCGCGTCGGGCTCTCTGCTCAGCGGGTAGCCTGTTTCCCTCTCTCTCTCTCTGCCTGCCTCTCTGCCTGCTTGTGATCTCTGTCTGATAAATAAATAAAATCTTTAAAAAAAAATAAAATAAAAAAGAAAGCCATCTGGGATTTTGAAAAGGATTACATGAAATCTGTAGATTGCTTTAGGGGAATATTGCCATCTTAACAATATTAAATCTTCCAATCCATGAACACAAAATGTCTTCCCATCTATTTCAGGCTTCTTTTATTCCTTTAAACATATTTTTGTAGTTTTCAGTGTATATATCTTTCACTTGTGTTAAATTTATACATAACAATTTTATTCTTTTGATGCCATTTAAGTGGAATTGTGTTCTTAATTTCATGTTCATGTTTTTCGTGTATAGAAATGCAACTGATTTTTATTGATTATATTCACTACTTTAAAGAATAGATACTAATATTATGTAATAACATTATATAATAATATATATAAAATATATAATAATATAATATATAATATATAATAATATTATACAATAGATACTATTATAATTCTAAATATATTGGAACTGGTAGATAAAGCCAGTGATAGTCTTCTTTTGCAGTTCTTTTAAGATGAGAATATGTATAGGTAACATTTATTAAGCTCTAATGTGTCATGTCCTAAGTTAGTATGTTATATTGAATTATTTTCACCTAATGCTTACCTCTATCTCTACCTTACAGTGAGAAATCCTTGCCCATAATCCTAGTAGGAGAGCTGAGACTTGAACTCAGATCTCTCACTACAAACCTAGCTTCTTAACTACTTGGCCATACCGTCTTATTGGAAAATGCATAGTAGTTCTACCCTGAAAGGCAGGCAGTACATTAAGTAACATGGAAATATTTTCCCATCCTCTAATTTTTGCTTCTTATCAGAGTTGATAATTTTCTTTTTTATACAATGGCGATTCTCTCTCTCTTTGAAGAGATTTTAATAACAGAAACATACTGGGGCACCTGGGTGGCTCAGTGGGTTAAGCTGCTGCCTTCGGCTCAGGTCATGATCTCGGGGTCCTGCGATTGAGTCCCGCATCGGGCTCTCTGCTCAGCAGGGAACCTGCTTCCTCCTCTCTCTGTCTGCCTGCCTCTCTGCCTACTTGTGATCTCTTAAAATCTTAAAAAGAAAACAAAACAGAGACATACTGTAGCAAGAACATTTGAACCGCTATAGAGCTTGGAGGCAAGAGGGTCTCTAAACAGGCGGGAGTTGATTAAGTAGCAGTAGAAAACATGAGATAAGGTTATGCCTTTGAGAGACATTTTGAAAGTAGAATAAGAAACCAATTACATATGGGAGTGAAAAAGAGAAAGGAATGAAAGGTGACTGGGACTGTGAGTTTCAGTGAGCAAATAAATGATGATGGCATTGGTTGGAAAGTGGGTTAGTTAGAAAGGAGATGATGAGGGTTCATTGGTCCAGTAGAGGGAAGTTGGTGGTGTAAAGGTTGTAATCTTAGAGTATAGTAGAGTAGAAAGATGGCCTGGTTCATATTCTAGTTCATCACTTAACTACACATGATTTAATTCGTTGTTTAACAAATATGTTGCTGTGTATTGGTAAATAAAACAGGCATGGTCCCTATCTTCACAGGACTTAGAGTTTATGAAATGAGTCAGACATAGTAAAACACAAATACATAAAGAACAATTATGATACATACCCTGGAGAAAAGGAACAAGATGCTGTGAGAGAGTAATAGGAGGTCCTGATTTAGAAAGGGGGTAAGGGAAGGAAGTAATTTTAGACTAGAGGCGTGAGCTCCCTGAAGTATGGTAGGAATTAGCTTGGCTTAGAGTGGGAAAGAAGCCTTCTAGGCAAAAGGAATCATAGGTATCTATCTAACAATATTCTGGTGAGGATTAAATAAATAATGTACATGAGACTGCCCAAGCCTGACACAAAAACAAAAACAAACAAACAAACAAAACCTCATTTGGGTGCCTGGGTGGCTCAGACTGTAAAGTGTCTGCCTTCACCTCAGGTCATGATCCCACGGTCCTGGGATTGAGTCCCACATCAGGCCCCCTGCTCAGCAAGGAGCCTGCTTTTCCCTCTCCCTCTGCCTTCCCCAGCTTATGCTTTCTCTGTCAGATAAATAAATAAATAAACAAATACCCATTTTTTAAGGTGGTTACAGTTAGTATGAATACTTTTGTAATCAGAAAGCCAGGTAAACTTTGTTTAAAAATCACTGAAGCTCTGGGAGAGACTGAATTAGTTGTGGAGAGTGTATTTGGTGAAACCAGAGAAGATCTGGGATGGTATCTTAGGGATTGACCACTGGGGTAAATCAATGAAGATGTAGGTGCAGAAGAGCCTGAAAAGAAAAAGTGAGATAGGAAAGAGGAAATAGGGAGAGTGTCACAAAAGGTGGAGGGAGGGAAGACTCAGAGAAGAAGGGATGAGTAACCATGCTAGATGCTCTGAAGACTGTCAGGTAGGACCGAGACTGCAAAGAAGTCTTGAGGTCGGCCTTTAAGTGGACACTGGTTGATCTGTAAGATCATTTTCAGTAGAGCAAGGAAAACAGAAGGTAGACTGAGAAGCTAAGTCAGAGCTGCGGAAATGAAAAGAGTGTTGCGTATGAAGTAACTGAGTTCAAGCAGTGTGATAAGAAAGGGGATTTCATAGGATGCAGACAGGTGTGTCATTTAAGGATCTGGTCTGAGAAGAAGTGGCTGGTGGAGAGCGAGCTATGGAAGATACTGATGGGCAGACAGAGGAAGGAATTGACAAAGGAGGCAGGATATTGCAGGGTAGGAACACAGTGGAGAAGTGTGTGTTAGAAAAGAAGGTCAACTGAAAAGGGGGAAAATAGTGAAAAGATGGAGAGTTGAAAGACACCATATGGATGGCCTCCATTTTCTCCATGAAACAGGGGGCAAAGGTCGGGAGAGTGGTCTGGGAGAGAGGTGAAGTGGTATAATGGTCTCAATAAGAACGAGAGGCCTACAGGAAAAAGGAATTGCTGAATTCTGTTGGCCTTGCAAAATTTGGTATAACTGGGAGGTATGATGTGTTTTTTCTCACTAACATGGTATTAATACACATTTATATAATATATACTTTATAATTTACATAATGCTTTTACACATGCTGTCTTATTCTGACCCCTGGTAACCCTATGAAAAAGATGCCTAGATATACTGATCGTCACACCTTTCTTTATTTGTCTTTCCTTCTTTCTCTCTCTCTTTTTAAAGAGGGACTGAGAGAATATGTGTGAGCTTGAGAGGAGGAAGCTTGAGAGGGAGAGAGAAAGCTTGAGAGGGAGAGAGAGAATCCTAAGCAGGCTCCATGCCAGTGCAGAGCCTGACACAGGACTGGATCCCAGGACCCTGAGCCAAAATCAAGAGTCCGACGCTTAGCCGACTGAGCCACCCAGGTGCCCCTGTTTCTCTTTTTTCTTACAGAGAAAGTAGTCAGTTGTTGTACATATATTTATTATCTACTGTATGCCAAGCACTGTGGATTCAAAAACAAATTAAATAGACACAGTGCTGCCCTCATTGAAATCAAAGCCTAGTTGGAGATGCATGCAGGTAAACAAGTAATTACACTGCTAGTATGTTTAGTATTAAAATGAGGGAAATATATGGTTTTATGAGACCACATAGGCAGAGTACTATATCAATTAGTATTAGGTTCAGTTGCATGTGACCAAAAACCCAAAATAACGATAACTTAAGCACACAAGAGTACATCTTCATGTAAAAAAAAAGGTTGAATGTGGGCATTCTGGGACTGACATGATGATTCCATGAGAATGTAAAGAACCAGATTCCTTTTATCTCTCTGTTCTGCCATAATGAGTACTAGCTTCTTTTCTCAAGACTGCCTCATCCAAAATGGTTGCAGAACCCCAGCTATCAAGACAGAATAAGAGATAGCTCAAGGAAGTGCAGAAGAGTGCATTTCCAGTTGAGCACTTTAATGAACTTTTTAAGGTGTTTTGCACAACTTTCCTACTTATATCTCCTTGGTCAGAATATAGCTAAATGGCTACTCATAGCTAGCTTAAAGGAAATTTGGGGAATGTAGATTTATTTCAGGCAGCTATGTGCTCCACTTTAAAATAAAATAAATAAAAAATTGAGGTTGTTTAAAGAAGAGGAGGAGAATAAACTCTGGGGCAGGCAGTTCACATCTCTGCCATAGATAACCAGACCCATCTAGGCTAGTTGGTAAGCATGTGTAGAGAATTAAAATTATTTACTAGCTCATCAGTCACTTCATTTTACTGACAAGTAAATTGATGCTTAGGAAGGTTAAGTGACCACAGTTCACATGATGAATGGGGAACATAGCAGAAATTGAGGTCTTCATACTCCCAGATCCAACATCCTTTCTATTGTACTGCTGGTTTTCATGTGATTATATGCATATAGAATTTGTAGTTTAATTGACAATTTTAAGATTTAGAGCTTTTCTTCCAGATATCTAAATATTTTGAATCTAGGTAGTATTATATGCATTATATTAAAGTCTAGAGAGATTAAGAAGTCAGTGGGATTTAGATGTGGTCCATTGAAAAGCTTTTTATAATGGATTTAATTTACTTTTTGTTCAGAAACTCATTTGGCTTTTGAGACACAGTCATTTCTCAGTGTTTTGCAAAATGTTTGCAAATTCTTCCCACTATAGGACTTGCTATTATATCATAAGGAACACTGGTGAAGGCTATTCCTGAATACCATTTATTTTAAAACAAACCTTTTCTTTGTGAAAACAAATGTTTCTCTATCTTAATGTTGTGAAATGTATTTCATCATAGAAAACCCACAATGGAATGAAAAGTGGTGTGATTACAAAGGCTCTGAACTGAGGAACAGGGAGTGTGTGATTCTGGGCAAGTCCCTTCTCCTAGCCATAAAATAGAGTAATTTTACTTTTAAAAAATGGGTATGAGAAACCAGGGAGAAAATGTTAAGTGCTTAGACTTACACATTTGCGGTAAACAGATAATGTTAAACTGTCTTTCAGCTACTAGCTTACTTCCCCGTCATTGTCGTAATTAATTTATTTGGAGGTTTCCTTGTTTTCCTGACCTGTTTGCTTATTGGGGTGGGAGGGGTAAGTGTGCAATGAAGTCATTAAGAACCAAAGAGCACGTGGGTGGAGGATGGTGAACGGGCCTGGATGAGGTCCCTGCTGGATAAATAGCCTGGACTTCCATTGTCTCTTTTTAGTTCAAGTTGTTCAGTGACAGCCCTCGAGAGGGTATTAACTTCCTTTGTCCTGGGTATTTTGCCTGATTACGTGCTATGTCACTTGAAAGTGAACATTGTTCGTTGGTGTGCCCTCATACTCCCAACTTTCAGGCTCATACCACATATTATTCCCTAAGCGTGATTGTAGGAGGGAGGATGGAGAAGGGGAGAAGGAGAGACGTGTGAAATAGGCATAAGCACAATTTTATATTCTTCTCACAAGCCTTGAACCATAGACTCTGTTGATGTTAAGGCCTTGGGAAGTCATCTAGCCCAGTGATTGGTGTTCGTGGAACCCAGGGTATGTCAGGGCCAAGTAGATGGGGGCTCCTTGTGGTTAGGAAACATGTACCTTAAAGAATGGTATAAAGATCAAAGGTGGTTGTGTCACTCCTCTACCTAAAATTCCCATGACTCCTCTTTGCCTGCAGAATGAAATCGAAGGTTCTTAGCTTAAAGCACAAAGCCTTTCTTTCTCCGCTCCTTCTGTGCCCTTGTGCTTTCTCCCGTTCCATGGTTTACACTTTATATTCCAGTAGGACCGGATTCCTGTGGTTTCCTGAACCTGCCTGCCCATTTCACAACTCTGCATTAGCACTTGGTGTTTCTTCTACCTAGACGGCTCCTTCCTTCTCTGCAGCATTCTTCCGTGCTCCCATCTTGCTTACTACCAGACTTAAAGAGCCACCCAGCCTTATCCTATTACTCACTGTCCTTTAATCCTGCTCTATTTCTGGTATAACACCCACCGCAATCCGGAATATCCTTCATGTATTTGTGTTCTCTACTCTTCTCACTCTTCATATTCTCCCCAAGGAATCTCATGGGCTCATCTGGCACCAGTCAGTAAAGATCTTCATCTCCTTCCTAGATCTCTCCCCTGTGCTGTCACTTCCTTAGAGTGAATATATATCACTTCAAATTCTCAACCGAATGACTCCACCTAACTTGTTCGCACTCCCATACATTCGTCTTCCTGTGTTCTCATCTCAGTGAAAGACACCACCTTGCCCCAGCCAGAGAGCTGGCCATCATCTTTTGTTCTTCCTTTCTTCCTCCTTCTACAGCCTGTCTTAGCAGTCTTCGTGAACCTTTCTTCTCAAATTTTCTCCTCAAATTCCTTCCCATTCATCCTCTTTTCTACATCTGCATTGCAACAACTAGCTGCTCTTTTCTTGCCTGAATTACTTACTGTATTATTCCAGGTCCTCTAGAACATTGCTGTCCAACAGAAGTACATGTTATTATAAACTTTTACATTAAAAAGGTAAAAAGAGGGGCGCCTGGGTAGCTCAGTGGGTTAAAGCCTCTGCCTTCGGCTCAGGTCATGATCCCAGGGTCCTCAGATTGAGCCCCGCATTGGGCTCTCTGCTTGGTGGGGAGCCTGCTTCCCTTCCTCTCTCTCTGCCTGCTTCTCTGCCTACTTGTGATCTCTGTCTGTCAAATAAATAAATAAAATCTTTTTAAAAAATAAAAATAAAAAGGTAAGAAGAAACAAGTGACATTAACTTCAATAATTATTTTATTTAAACCAATATATCCAAAATATAATCAGTTCAACATGTAATCAGTATTTAAAATTATTTATTATATATTTTGAACCACTTTATTTAGGTATGATATAACAAACTACACACACTTAATGTATACAGCTTGATGTATTGGGAGGTAAGTGTATACCCGTTAAACCAATGTATGCCATCAATAATATTTCCTTCACCTCCTAAAGTTTCCTGCTGCCCTCTTTTATATATGATGATGATGATGATAAGAATACTTAACATATGTCTTACCTCCATAACAAATATTTAAGTGTAACAATTTATTATTGGGAAACCTGGGTGGCTCAGTTGGTTAAGCATCTGACTCTTGATTTTGGCTCAGGTCATGATCTCAAGGAACCCTACATTGGGCTCTGTGCTGAGCATGGAGCCTACTTGAGATTTTCTCCTTCTCTCTCTGCTCGTACCTCTCCCTCTGCTTGTACATGTGCTCGCTCTCTCTAAAGAAACAAAGACATTATTGTTAATGATAGGCATACGCTGTGCAATAGATCTTATCTTGCATAACTGAGACTTTGTACCCTTGACTGGTACCTGCCCCCCGGCCCCTGGCAACTACCATTCTACTCTTTACTTGTATGAATTTGACTATTTTAGATGCCTCACATGAGTGATGTTATGTAGCATTTGTCCTTTTGTGTCTGGTTGATTTCATAAGATTCTTACCTCCCTAGGTTCAACCATGTTGTCACCAAGTGGCAGGTTTTCTGCCCCCCCCTTAAGGATTGTATTTATTTCTTTGACAGAGAGAGAGACACAGCGAGAGAGGAAACACAAGCAAGTAAGTAGGAGAGGGAGAAGAGGCTTCCCACCAAGCAGGGAGACCGATGTGAGGCTCAATCCCAGGACTCTGGGATCATGACCTGAGCTGAAAGCAGGCACTTAACAACTGAGCCACCCAGGCACCCCGGTTTTCTTCCTTTTTAAAGGCTAAATAGGGGTAGGGGCACCTGGGTGGCTCAGTGGGTTAAGCCACTGCCTTCCACATGGGTCATGATCTCAGGGTCCTGGGATTGAGCCCCGCAAGGGTCTCTTTGCTCAGCGGGGAGCCTACTTCTCTCTCCCTCTGCCTGCCTCTCTGCCTACTTGTGATCTTTCTCTGTCAAATAAATAAAATCTTTAAAAAAAAAAAAAAAGAAAGAAAGAAAGAAAAAGAAAAGGCTGAATAATATTCCCATATTTATGCCATATTTTCCAATAGAAAATTTTATTTTTATTTATGTATTTATTTGGGAGAGAGGGAGAAGCATACTCCCCACTGAGTGTGGAGCCTGACTTGGGACTTGATCCCAGGATCCTAAAATCATGACCAGAGCTGAAGGCAGGCACTTAACTGACTGAGCCCCCCCATGCATCCCCAATATAAAAAATTATTAATGAGATATTTTAAATTCTCTTTTTTTAATACTAAGTCTTCAAAAATCAATGTGTATTTACATTTACAACACTTATCAATTTGGATTAGTCGCATTTCTGCCTCTGAACAGGCAACTGTAGTGAACTGGAGCAAGGATTAAAGTGCTTCACATTGTCTTTTGGAAGGTCCCAGCCCAGAGTGGTGAGGGTAGAGGTCAGATAAGGAAAAATGTGATGCAGGGAATTACCACGGTGGTCACCACCTCACAACTACGGCAAAGACACAGAGCAGGTTGTTCAATGGACGTAATTCTCTCTCATCTTCTGTTACCCATTGATCAAGGTTCACCTCATGGGAAGCTAACTTCTCTGTACCTCCTCCAACCCCTTGACAACTGTTCTGAAAGCAGTATGATATTTTATCTGCAGCCACACATGGAAGGGTGCCTCAGCGTGGGTTCAAGAGAATGTTGGGGAAGGCTGAGAGAACCACAGTCCACATGAGCTTTGCATCCAGTACAGTGACTGAGGCTTTTGACTCTGTAAACCTGGCTCTATCATTTCCCGGCTTCAAAACTCTAATGACTCCCCAACACACGTTTTGTTCAGAGTTTTAACGTGGTCTGGCTCTGCCTACATTTCTAGCTTCTGGGCTCAACTACCTCCCGCTCATCTTAAATGCTGTGTGTATAGCTTACCAATTTCTGGGTAACAAATTACCCCAAACACAATGATTTAAAACTACAATGAACCTTTATTATCTCCTACTTTCTATGGGTTAAGAGTTTGAGACCAGCTTAGCTGTGTGGTTCCAGCTCCCGCCTGGTCTGTTATGGGACTATGGTCAGGTCGTCAGCCAGGACTGTGCTCATTTAAAGGTTTGACTAGGCTTGAGGGGTTTACTTTGAAAGGTAGCCAGTTCTCTGCAGGCCTTCGTTCCTCTCCGCTAGGGGGCTTTTGGAGAATGCTCACAGCATAGTGGCTGCTTTCCCCCAGAGAAAGGAAGTAATCTAAGAGAGAGAAGCAGAAGTTACAGTGCTTTTGATTTTTTGTTTTGTTTTGTTTTGTTTTACCTAGCCTTGGAAGTCACAGGTCAGTCACACGTGGCCATTTCCATGATATCCTGTTGCTTACAAAGGTCCGCCTTTTGTAGGGGCACAGATAACAGAAGAAAACCATTGGGGACCATTTGGGAGACTGGCTACTACTGGATGACGCATCTACAGAATTTCTTCAGGTCCTTCTAAAGCAACCTGATTTATCTCTGAGCACTTCCACATATTGTTCTTGCTTATCACAAAAGAGTTCTCTCGTTTCTCTTCTCCTTGTTTGCCTATTTCCTGTTTATCCTTCACGGATGGCTTCTTTATTCCGTGCTGTCTGAGTACACTGCCTTTTTCCTATCATGGCTCTTCTCACGTTTTGTCACAGTTGCCTGTTTCCTGGCATGTTTCCCCCATTAGACTCTGAGTTCACAAGGGTAGAGACCGTTTCTTTCTGGTTCATTGTTGTACCCCCAGTGCCCAGCACAACACTTGGCAACACACTGCAGTTTGGTTGGAAAGATGAAGAAAAGGTTGTATGAATATATGGACGAATGATTTACCAGTCTTTTCTACTAGGCTCTGAACAGTGCCCTGGTGTTTTCATTTCTATTTTCTGGGATATAACATAGAGCCCAGCAGATAACAAATACTTAGTAAATATCCCTTTCTCTTTTTCTCTTCACCCCCCTATTCTTCTTGATGGGATAAAGATTTCGATACCCTCAGCATCTCTATGGATCTGTCATTAGTGGCAAATCTGATTATTTATAAAAATTCACCTCTTGATGATTTCTTATTTCAATTATTACAGATATTCCCCTGTAAGTGAACACTGTAATAAGATTTCAGATAATTTGTATTTGTGTTTAATAACTGTAGCAGTGTTTATTCAAGCTTAAGTGGATACCTTGAACATGAAAGCTGTTTTGCGAGTGGTGAATAAACCCAACATATTGATAAGTGCTTTTTACCGAGTGACTGGTGAAGCTTTAGTTTGTATGAACAGTTCTTCGATCTTGATTCTGTTAACACAAGGAATTACTGACATGTAAGTTGAAGCAAATTGGTTTTGCTTCTGGATTTGAAATTTAGAAGAAAATTGACCTACTACTGTGGCATTTGATTGTTTTTAAGGCCAGTTCTCTTCAGCTACCCCACTAGCTACGTAAGGGCAGCCAGTGAAAGGGAGACTTACTATCAGCAATGCCAGCCCTGCCTCCTCCCTCAGACTGTACAGAACCAGGGGTCAATTACCAAGAACCCAGCAGAATGAAAGCAATAACCTGGGAGATAAAATGTGCCTCTGTGTTCCTTTTGCTCTTTTCATTTTCTTTAAAAATTCTTGTCTTATTTTGAGGCGCCTGGGTGGCTCAGTCAGTTAAACATCCGACTCTTGGTTTCGGCTTAGGTCATGATCTCAGGGTCATGAGGTGAAGCTCTGGTTGTCAGGCTCGGTGTTCAGGGGGGAGTTGGCTTGAAATTCTCTCTCTCCCTCCCTCCTCTCCTCCCTCTCCCACTCGTACATGTGCACACGCTCTCAAGTAAATAAACCTTTAAAAATTATTGTCTTTTTTAATGTTTTTATTTATTTTTATGTTTTATAAGTTAATTCCATATTTGTTTTTTTTGCATTTGCATTTTCAAATTCCCTACTAGCAGGTCATTAAAAGGTGATGGGCTTTGGAACTGAACAGAACTGTATTCAAATTTTGACTGCTACTTCTTTCTGGCTTTGACTCACTGGACTGTTACTTTATATCTCTGTATCTTATTTTCTTAGCGTGTAAGATGAGGATAGAAATGACGTGTAAGATCGTCATCAGGCTCAATAAGGTATCATCTGTGAAGTGCCTAGTGTGGTGTTCAGTACATGTAGATGCTCAGTCAAGATTGGATAATACCCCTTCCTTAGGCTGTTCTGCCTAGCTCGAAGCAGTGCTTAACAGGCTGTCATGGTATTCTGAGTCCCATGTCCCCAGGAATAAGTGACACATTTATTCCAGCAGAGAGGTGGTTCACTAGACCATCTGACTAAACTCCTAGTCTGCTCTCTTCCTTGGTTTATTTTCCAACCAACCAAAGTGGGGCAATCAGAGAGTATTTGTGTTCTTCCTGTGTCTGTTTTCTTTTCTCTCCTTTTTTGCATTCCCTTTCCCTCTTTGACCTTGTTTTCTTCTCCTTCCCTTTGATGATGACTGCTATTTTTAGATCCCTGCTTCCTTCCATTTTGTGGTATCTCTAAGACTAGTTCCTCCTGCCACCCCCACCCCCCACCACCTTTGCCATGACACAGAACCAAGACTCGCCTCCTGGGAAGCCTTTGCTCCTACCACTCATAGCTGGGGTTTGCTTGGTACCCTGCCAGGAAGTGGTTGTTTGGGTAATGTGTCCTCCTTTTCCGTATGATCTTCAGAGAGATCTGTCTGGGAACAATGCGATGGGCCCCACAAGCTGTCTGGGTATCCAGATCTAGGAGTTGAGTGGCCTGTTAAAACAGGTTCGTGTCAAAAGTGATGGATAGTTTTTGTGGATTTTGAGCAAGTTGCCAATCGATCAACTACTGTTTAATGAGAGAGAGGCACTATAAGAGGAGCAGAAGCCCAGCTGCCTGTTCAGGGAGCCACCTGCCTTTTCTCTTTACTTCATTTTCTTGCTAATGAAGGAACCAATTGGTTTAGAGCGATCAATGCTGACCTATTAGGATCAGACATTGTTTTGGCATTGCCAAGGCAATTAAATTCAGCAGGGTGAGGATTAGAGAGAGGAAGGCTGTGAAAAAAGAGAAACAAGAGGCTTTTTATTCAGAAACAACTACTCTGGTGTTAGAGGTATAAAAAGGATTAGTTTAAAAAGAATTAATCATTAGAGCATTCTCTTTCTTGGTAAAATAATCAGAAGATTTGTTGACATTAGTTCTTAGATTTAGGGAGATAGGAAGCTCACTTCGCTGATCTGACTTAAGGTACAGGCCTTTATTATCACTCTCGTTCCTATTTAAAGCTGTGATTCATCCAAAAAGCCTCTTCTGTAAGACTGTATCAGGTAGTAGGTGCTGTGACCTATATGTGTTAGATTTTCCAAAGCAGCTCCAATTTAAATAGTCTGGCCCCTCATCATTCTGTTAACAGATGATGTGATTCAGAAATTGTTAATCAGTCTATCACTGAAGACTTGCTGGAGAACACAGCATATAAAAACCCCTGAGAACAGGGTTCGTGAGCTAATCATCTTGGCACACACCCAGTCCGCCTTCTAATTCTTCCAGCCAAGCATGGTGCCTTCCATTTAGATGCTCAGTAAATATTTGAGTAAACTCACAGACAAATTGACTGATGGAATGAATAAGAGGTTGGGGCTTTAAAAATGGGTAGAATTTGAAAATGTGTTGTTCCAGAGTTAAGGAAAGAGCAGGAACAAGCACATAAAAACAAGAATGGGTAGAGTAGGTTAGGGAGACCGTAGGTCCTTTTTAGAATGGAAAGCATCTAGTAAAGCAGGAATTCTCAGACTGAGATTTCAGCAGCCTGTGTAATTTCCAAAAGTAATTTTGCTAAGTGGAAATGATGACTGGCTGTCTTGTCCCATAATATCAAAATATAGAATGGATATAATTTTGGCTACAAAAGGGCGGTTGCTTAAATTGCTCATATTTTGCTATATCTTTAAAAGTCTCTATAGTTTCTTTCTGTTCTATACTAAGGAGAGCTGTTTACACAGACATGGGCAGTGGCCTCTAACATCTTGGTCCTTGTAGAGTACCTCCCTCAGAGTTGTCACCAGGTTGCCTTTCATGAGCTGCCTGATGCTGTGCCCAGGAAGTAACTAAAGATGGCTGCCAACACCTCTTTGCAATTAGAGTGGAGCCACACATCAGTTAAAGCAGCAGTGATGGTCAAGGTGATGGCCTGCATATTCCTATACTGTCCTTTTTTTTTTTTTTTAAAGATTTTATTTATTCATTTAACAGAGAGGGAGAGACAAGGAGGGAGAGCAGCAGGCAGAGTGGGAGGAAGAAGCAGGCTCCCTGCTGAGCCAGGAGCCGGATGTGGGACTCCATCCCAGGACCCTGGGGTCACGACATGAGCCAAAGTCAGCCACTTAACGAACTGAGCCACCCAGGCATCCCTGGTATACTGTGCTTGATTTGAAGGTAGTATCTAGACGTCTACATCTGGTGGGTCTTTGATTTCCCCACTGGTTTCCCAAGCTTTTTGGCTTAATTTATATGTCATCTATGGAAGTGTCTTTTCTCTTCTCCAAGAAGAGATGAATGTCTTACTGTCTTTGCTTCAGGATGTTCTTTGGAGTTTTCATTGGATAACTGCCCTGAAATTGCCAGAGAACGGTATACTGGTGGTCTCATAACTTTTTTTTTGATCGTGCACACCATTAGTTTAAAAAAAATATATATTTGCACATGAAGAAGATAATCAACATTATGAGTCATCGAGGAAATGTAGATCAAAACTATGGTGAAACACCACTTCATGGCCAGTGGGATAGCTAGAATCAAACTGCTGGTTGCCAGAGAGGATGGGGGGACAGTTAGGCAAAAGGGATGAAGGGGAGCGGGAGATAAAGGTTTCCAGCTATGGAATGAATACGTCACAAGAATAAAAGGCACAGCATAAGGAATATAAGTCAATGATACTGCAATAACAATGTAATGGGACAGATGGTAGCTATCGATACTTTGGTGAACACAGCAGCATGTAGAAACTTGTCAAATCACCAAGCCATACACCGGAAACTCATGCAATATTGTGTGTCAACTATACCCAAGTAAAAGGGAAAAACGTGGTGTTAAAAAAGTCCCTGATACCAGCAAGTGTTTGCAAGGATGTAGAAACTTGGAACCCTCACAGTCCCTTCAGAAAGCAGTCTGACAGTTCCCCAAAAAGTAACATACAGAGTTACCATTTAAGCTAGCAATTCCAGTTACTAGGTATATACCCAGGAGAAATGAAAATATGGAGCCACATGAAAACTTGAACATGAATGTTTAGAGCAGCATTATTCACAGTAGCCACATGTGGATAATACCCAAGTGTCCTCAGCTGATGAATGGATACAGAAAATGTGTTATAATTGTGCAGTGGATTATTATTCAGCCATTAGAAGGGGTAAGTTAACCAACACATGCTACAACATAGATGAACCTTGAAAATAAAATGCTAAATGAAAGAAGCCAGTCATAAAAGACCACACATTTTGTGACTCCATTTATAGGAAATGTCTAGAATAGGCAAATCTACAAAGGCAGAAAGTAGATTAGTGGTTGCTTAAGGCTGGGGAAATGGGGAAGTAGAAAGGTTGATAACTGAAAAGAGACAGGGTTCTTTTCTGAGGTGATGAAATGTGCTAAAAATAGATTTGGCAATGGTTGATACACCTCTGTGAATATACTGTAACCACTGAACTGTCTACTTTAAGTAGGTGAATTATAAAGTATGTGAATTTTTTGTTACTGAAGCTTTTACAAAAAAGATTTTCAAGTAGATACCCCAATATAATTATATTTATTCATTTATAAATATTCATGTATGTATTCTTGTACCATTATGTACATTATACAATACAAAAA
The DNA here is from genome assembly GCF_022355385.1 of Mustela nigripes. NCBI lineage: Eukaryota > Metazoa > Chordata > Mammalia > Carnivora > Mustelidae > Mustela > Mustela nigripes. Next base: position 65,010,996 of record NC_081561.1, read on the forward strand.
CATAGACATTTTAAAAGCGTACAATAAAGGTGGTGGTAATATAAATTCTAGTGTTTTCTTTTTGTAACTAATGAATTGGAATTTTATAAGCCCCTAGAGTGCATGCTCCCCACTTTGAAAAGCACCCTTTTTGACCACATGATAGAGATGAATGTATATGAGACAAGCCTGTAAAGGAAGGCTAGGTCTTCCAAGTCCAAGGAGTCTGCTCAGTTCTTACAGCCTAGCACACGTAGAGCCTGGCCTCTGTGTGATGGCATGAGCAAAAAGGTATTTCCAATCATTTCACTGTGCCGTCAGAAAGAAGTTTGAGTGACATATGATAACAATCAAGGATGGCCCTTATAACCTTATATTTTATAATTACTACTAGAATATATTCAATATGTATGTGGGACTCCACAGAGAGAGAAGGAAGAAATCCTATTCCCAACTGAATGACATAAAGCTGTATTTTTATTAAGAGCTTTGACTGACAATATAAATCATAAATCACCAACATGAAGCTTGAGGCACCAGAAGCCAAAGAGAAAAATATAACCTGCAAAATGTGCCATTCTGCTATATTTTAATACTCATAGTACCCTGGATTTTAAAGCTATCATATACTAAATTAAGGCATCTAATTTTTTTATTCTATATTTTATTTTTTCAGGTGAGCTAGTCTTTTTGATCCTTTGCGTAATTTCCTTATCATATCAGCCAATAATAATCAGTTTGGATATTTCTGTAGTTGATTGATGGGTTCATGAGAAAGATGGTGAATAATTGCATATTTTTCATGAAACCTTTGTCTTTAGTCACTCTAAAGCACAATCAGTTGTGAACGACTGAACACTCAGCAGCATTTAGCATGGGTCTGTAAATGTAGTGCAAGTGTTTAATACATATTTATTGGCAGTGATATTGATGTTGAAGGGTTAAAAGGAGAGTATTTTCAAATTTCCTGGTTGTGTTTGAAATGTACAAGGAACATGGTATTGCGTTTGCTTGTTTTTTGGTGCAGTAATGTATCATTAACAATTTATTGTGGTGTATCAAGCCATGAAGCAGACCACGTCTTGAGCATATTTCTCTGGGAGACAAAGGTACAGGTTTTATGTATTGAGTTAAAGGAAATGAAACTTTCCCAGCAAGGATAAGCAGAAAGAAATTTGGCTCTAGATATAATATATGTCTTTAAAATGTGGTGAAAATAAGTTAGAAAGATTCTTTATTAAATCCTCACCTCTATTAATTAATCTCTATACTATAAATTATCACAGATTTCCTGCCAGTTAATGACAGTTAAAAGATCAAGTGGAGAGTTTGGTATATTACATAGTCCTAAAAATAAATTATTATTGTACTATTGTCATTTTTCCCCTTTTGTTTAAAAATCTTTTTTGCTAGTATGAAACCTGTGGTCTAACACAACTCAGATTTCATTCTTGAGAAAGAATAAGACTATGCATCATAAAGTACAATTTATTCAGCCCCTTTAAATGTACTTTTTATGATGACATTTTAATATTTCAGAAGTCATGAAGGTTTAACTTTAAGTTCCAGCTTATATGATTCTCGGATTTGGGGTATTAGTATTTGTTAGAGACAGGGTCATTTCAAGGTTAAAGTTTAGGAACAGCATAGGTATACAAAAAAACTGCTGGCCGAGGAATTGGTGGGACTGCCATTTTCAACACACTTCATTTGAAAAGGACCATATCAAATCTCTAATCACACTAAATTCAGCTGGTATATTCACTTTCAGTCAGTAAGAACTCTGGTAATACAGTGAGGAGATAGGAGAAAGCTAATGCCCCCTGTGCAGAAAATACACAAATAGCTTTCTATTCCAGAGCATCTTGGTTCCCTTTTCCTCGGTGAAAAACAGGAATCTGTAAAACAAATCATTACAAAAGCCTAAGGAGACTGTGATCCTAACAGCTAATGTAGGTGCTAAGTTATGCCAACTTCCTTTTCTTCTCTTACAAAGCAGAGGGGAAGGGCCCCTACCTGATGTTGCCTTAATGTTGCAGAGCTGAAGCCGCTGTCATTGTGCAAGTCAACTGGGAGGGGCCCTGGTTACAACAACTCGGTCTGGCTCCAGCCAATTAAACTATGAACCTTAAAGCTGTCTGACTAATGCAGACTTTTTGTCGGGGCAGTCTTACTGGAAGCATTTTCTTGGCACAGAGTACACATCTGAACATTTAAATCCAGATACGCTAACAGATGTCTCTTGAGCAAGAGCACCGTAAAACCAGATTTCACTTGAGTGAGGAAAATACTTTTTGCCATCGTTTTATATTTTTCACATAGAGATTCCATTTCACTTTAGACGATAGCCCTGTGGCCTGTGAATAGAATTGGTCCATCCTATCAGTGTGAGGGGAGCACATGCATTTTAAATCAAAGTGACGTTACCTAGTTCCGAGAACAGGGAATGCTAATGATGCCCATTATTTTTCTCTCTTGGTTTTCAGGCGTCTTCGCCACAAACGGCTGACACACTGTGAATTCGCTCTTTCCCTTTATGATTCCGCATAAATGTATTTGGCATCTGGGCAAGTTCATTCCTCAAGAATTTAGTAGAAGTAGCTTATCTATTTGGCTGATTTCTCCTCTGGGCACAGATGGAACAAAGTGAATTAATACAGGTTTAGAAGGTGTCTCACGAATCGGGATGGCCAGTCTAGCAGCCATCACCCATGATCTCTGCCACCCTGACCAGACAGCAACCACTGAATAAAGCTCATTAGATAGATGATCCCTTCATATGTTTTTTATCTGAAGTTCTAGATTTAGTATAGCATCTCCCAACAGCAAACAAATACGTAAAGATTTTCATTCAGAACAAAAGTAGTTGAGAAAGAAATGTGCCTTGGTTACCTTGAAGTTCCTAATAAGGTGAATGTCCACGAAGAAATTCTTAAATATTTCATGGTTCATTCTACCTTACGTTACTCTTTCTTGCAACACAATATAGAATGCCACTTGCGAGGTACAGATACATAGTTGGGCAAAATGTAAAATCGAGACCAAAAATATCACTAAGGTAGAGGGGACTTCTGGCAAGGAATAAATCTGCAAATGTATCCCAAATATAAAAATCATTACAAAGTCATTATATTTTCAGTAATCAGAATTTTTAAATGTGACCCACTATTGTAGGAACCAGCATCCTTCACAGTATTGATGAGGGAGCAGGAGGCTGGCTGAGGACAAAGCAAAAGCTGGCGCCTTGCACCCCCTCTTCACCCGCTCCCCTCCATATGTGTGGCATTCCTCAGGCACCCCTGACTGCCATAAAACGATAAATAGTTAACTTGCAGGGATCGCAATCCTGCAGAACAGGAATCTCCCTTGCCCTACAAGATGTCCTAGAGACCTAAACAGGGAGGTTACCTTATCAATAGCACAAATTTCCAGAGGCAAATAACTCTTGGTTCCTGAAGCCCTAATGTCCCCCTCCCACCATAAACTGGAGGAGACTGGGGTAGAAGGGAATGTAAATGATAGCCAGATCATAATGCCTCACCAAGAATCTCCCAATTATCTTGATGTTAATGCCTGACCTAAAGACGACATTGATCAGGCCATAAGGGCAAAGACTCCCCCCCAGCACCTTGTAGGCCCTCCCTAACATGTGAGAACTCTGTTGAAACCTCCCATTCCTTCACCACCTCCCCCCAACCGTGGGGTATATAACATGCCCACCTTCACAACCCAGCGCAGCAGCTCTTCCTGCCCACGGGTCCTGTCCCCGTGCTTTAATAAACCACCATTTTGCACCAATGACGTCTTAAGAATTCTTTCTTTAGTTGTCGGCTCCGAACCTCCTCACCCCACCGAACCTGACTTAGGTTCTGGGACTTCATCAGTATCACCGGTTAAACTGATCTTATGAACACTCTATTGCATGTTAATAGACACTTGGAACTGAAATCTGATGAAGAGCAATATATTTGGGGGCAACTTTTTTTTCTGTATTTGTGGTTTTCTTCTGTTGAAATTTATTTTTTTTAAATTGAAAGTAATTATCATAGATGTTATTATGTTTGTTCAAAGTCTTTTCTCTTATGAAATTTTGAGGTAGCAAAGTTGACATCTACCTTAACTTTATCCTTACATGGCATGATGATTTCTGAAATAAGATTGTTTCTTCTCTTCTCTTCTCTTTTCTCCCCTTTCTTTCTTTTTTTGGAGAACATGCGAGGTGGGGGTGGGGTCGAGCACAAGAAGTGGAGGGAGGGGCAGAGGAAGAGGGAAAGAGAAAATCTCCAGCAGGCTCCCTGCTGAGCATGGATCCTGATGTGGGGTTGTGTCTCACCACCCTGAGATCATGACCAGAGCCAAAAGCAAGGGTCCAATGCTTAACTGACTGAGCCACCCAGGCATGCCTAATTGTTTCCTGAAACTCATATCCTATATAGAACAAAATAAATTTAAATAATTAAAGGGGTTTTGCTTATAGTTATGAATAATAGTTTACCAAATAATATTATAAAGATTAGAATTATGGTATTAATCTCTAATAGTTGGCCTCATGTATTTTTTAAATTTTATAGTTATATTTTGATTCAAAAAGTGTATGATGTTCTTCCCAAAGATAACTAGCAATCTGTTTCTTAATATTTGCAATATTAATCTATCTCTCTACTTCTGTGACCATTCTTATTTTTATAATTTTATACATATTAATAATTTTGTAATTTTCATATGATAATTACTATAGCAATTTAATCCCACAGTAACAAACACAGATTCAAACTTCAGCGGATTAAGATTTCAATATCAAAACTACAGGAAGAGTTTTTCATGCCAGGTTGCATCTAGCATGCTTAACTGTATTTGAAAGTGAATGAATAAATACTAACTCTAAGTCCAAATGGCACACCTTGTTCATATTACTTGGGTTGTTATGTTAATTAGATTTTATAGGAACCTGCATATCATATGGTCATTATGTTCAGATGCTAGAAATGAAACTGCACTAGACTATGGGCTTTTGACACCCTTCCTAAGGCTAAGGTTAAAACCAAACAGTGGATAACGGAGGTCAAAAACTAAAAGAATCCTGAACATTTCAGTTTGATATGGAGCAAGTGTATTTTTGTCAGTATATTCGAAGCAAGATGAGAGAAAATGCCCCATGAAGCCTGGAGGCCTTTTATCCTTTTTTTTTTTCTTTCTATTGAAATGGCCACCATATTCAAGCATTGTCTTCTTACCACATTTGAAGTCATTTACAATTTATCAAATATACCCCAGCCAAACTGTTTTCCAGTCTCCTGGGGCCTGAAAACACTGTGATTTTCCTTATCAATTATGCGACTATTAGGAAACACTAGTTGGGAAGACCTTCTACTAAGTATGTATCTTTTAGAGATGGATTATTCTAGTTTGTGAATGCTAACTGATCTAGCTTCTGTATGAACTAAGCAGACCTTTGCTGGTGAGATGCATTTTGCAAATCCAAAAGAGCCATTTGCTAAAGGCCTAGGCTCAAAGGAAAGATAAAAAGGAATTTATATCTGACAGCAATCTTTGTCTCTTTTAATACCATTTTATTGAATTCTTCATAAGGTGAAAACTACTCAGTGAGTCTAAAGATATACAAATTAGGCTGGAGAATCAAGCACATTTGATGTTATAGCAGAGAAGCAGTAAAACTTTATATAATGCAGTGTGGTTTATTTTTATATAGCCTAATTCACAGTATCACAAGGTACTTTACAGACAGAATCAATTGCAAGCTTAAAAGAAAAAGGAAACTTTTTAGGTGAGATGAAAGGATAGAATGTACTCTAATTTTATACTTATGGTGCAACTGAGTCAGAATTACTGCGCTTTATGTGTTGCCACAAAAATTAGACTTAAGGTTCCCTCCACATCCCTGAGCCCTAGAATATCAGCCTGCCGAATGGGACTGTTGTATGATTGAGGAGGAGTCCCTGTTCCGTGCAGCTCGCCAGTTGTTTAATACAAAAGGCTCTCTCTCTGCTACAGCCTACTCGGTCATCCTGGGATTTGGGCAAAGTTCCACCCAAAGTCCGTGCCCTCTTCTCAATGATCAACCCAGGCTTTCAGAAGTCAGACACCAATATATTTGTTACTGTCTCCGTCGTTCCTTCTGATTTGATTCCAGTCCCTTCTATCATTGAGTGTTGCGTGTGCATATATGCGTGTGTTTGATTTTTTTTTTTCTTGGCTTAACATTTGAGACACTGGGGTGCCTGGGTGGCTCAGTAGGTTAAATGTCTGCCTTCTGCTCAGGTCAGGATCCCAGAGTCCTAGGATCGAGCCCCTCATCAGGCTCACTGCTCAGTTGGGAGCCTGCTTCTCCCCTTCCTCCTCGCTCATGCTCTCTCTCACTATGTCTTTCTTTGTCTTTCTCTCTCAAATAAATAAATAAAATATTTTTTTAAAATTTGATGCACTTACTGATTTTTTCAGGAATTTTTTTAACTTCTTTAAAATAAGCCTATCCCTTTAAAATTTTCTTAAAACGTTATTACTTGGACCATAAAATTTTTTGAAGTAGACCATACATACAAAAGAAGGCATATAATGTTTAGGTACAGTTTAAATAGTGAGTTATAAGAAAGTGCAGACCCGTTACTCATCACTAAGTTTAAGAGATCAAATATTACCAGTACTTTTGGTATCTTTACAATGTTGGGTCTTCCTATCCATGAATGTGATGTGTGTCTCCATTTATTTTGGTCTTTTACTGTCTTTCAATAAAATTTTATAATTTTCTCTAGATCTTGCATATCTTTTGTTAGATTATTCCTAGTTGTAACATTTTTGTTGCTTATATATAGTATCGTTAATATATCTACACTTTTATTACAAAATGCAGCTAACTTTGGATTTTGAGCTTGGATCTGGCCACCTTGCTAAACCGTTATTTATCATAATTATTTATAGACTCTTTGGGGTTTTTTACATGGATAATAATTTCATTTGGTTTTTGTTTTTATTTTCCCTTTATTTCTTTTACTCTGATTGTGGGCAGTCAGAATGATATTGAACAGAAAATGCAATGGTAGTCATCTTTCTCATATTTGTTTTTAAATTTTATTTTTTGTTTTTTGTAAATTTTAAAGAAAATGCTTGTATTTTACCATTGAAAAACACATTTGCTAATAGGGTTTTGTGTTTGTTTGTTGTTTTAAGATTTTATTTATTTGTTTATTTGTCAGATAGAGAGAGAGTGCATAAGCCAGCAGAGCGGCAGGCAGAGACAGACAAGAGAAGCAGGCTCCCTGCTGAGCAAGTCGCCCAGTGCAGGACTCTATCCCAGGATCCTGGGATCATGACCTGAGCCTAAATCAAAAGTTGGAAATTAAACCAACTGAACCACCCAGGTGCCCCAATTTTCAGTCTTTACTATTTTGTAACATAAACATTTTAAACTCTAGATTTTCCACCATGGTCTACATTATCTATAGCCTACAGGTTTTAAAGTCTTTGTCTAGTAAGTCTAGTACCTTCTTCATGGCTTCTTCTTGGACAGTTCCTATTAACTTCGTTCTTTCCTGTGAATAGGCCATACTTTACTGTTTTTTGGCATGCCTTGTAAGTTTTTTTCCTGAAAATTGAACATTCTGAATATTATAATGATGTAACAGCTCTGAAAACCATTTTCTCCTCCCTTCCCAGGGTTTGCTGTTGCTGCTTGTTCTGGGTTGCTGCTATTTGCTGGTTAATGACTTTTTACAACTACTTTTAAAAAATTGCATTTTTTGCAATATGTGCCATTGAAGTCTATGTTCTATTTGATTAGTGGTCATCTAGTGTTTTGACAGTTTCCGTAAACACTTGGAGCCAAAAAAAAGAAAAGAAACCCACCCTCTCCCAGATTGGTTCTGTGTTGAGGAACTGCTTCAACACTTAACCAAGCTGTTTACAACTCTGCGTTAGCCTTGACTTCCTGCTTGCACAAAGCCAGAGGTGAAAGCTTAAGGGCTTCACAGGCCTTTCTGAGCATGCACCAGACCCTTTGAATGCCTGTGGACTTCTCTGTTCCCTCGTACATGCAGGAGCATTTAAATCCCCTACTTGTGTCTTTTTCCAAACTCTTCTTTCTCAGGCTTCTCAGTCTATCCTTTGTCCCAGGTATTGTCTGTTGCCCCAGGCTGCTCAGCCAAGAGCTGTGCCTTTAAATGCTTTTGGTAAACAGCCACTCAGGAAGGCAGCTGAGCCCTGGGAATATTACCCCTTAGACAAAAGAAAGGTAACCTGCAACAGTTGTTAAGGGCATGACCAGAGAGACTGAAATCCGCAGCCACAGTTCTTTGGAAATAAGGTCCCTGTTTTTCCCCTAGCACTGGAGACCTGCACAGGGAGTACAGGCTGCTGTCTTTACAATCACTGCCACGAGGGGTGAGGTGCAAGGGACAGCTTGAGGGCAGGTTCATTGTCACAGCACTCTTCCTCCGGCTAACAGCTACTTTTCTTCACCTAGCCTTCCTCTGGTTGTTCGAAGTTCTTGACTAGATGCCAGAGTCCTGCAGGTGCTTCTGACAGTTTCTGCCAGCCTGTGGGTTGATCTTTAAGGCACTGGAGCCCTGCAGTTTCTTATGCCACCATTTTCAGTGACACTACCCCCACAAGTTTTAGTAAGCGGTGTTTTCACTATTGTTCATATCTAAGTATCTTCTCATTTCCATTACTGATTTCTTCTCTGACCCACGCGTTATTCACAAATATATTGAGCTTATAGACATATGGTTTCTTTAAAGTTTTTTTTTAATATTTTATTTATTTATTTGACAGAAATCACAAGTAGGCAGAGGGGCAGGCAGAGAGAGAGAGAGAGAGAGGAGGAAGCAGGCTCCCCACTGGGTAGAGAGCCTGATGTGGGGCTCGATCCCAGGACCCCGGGAGCATGACCTGAGCTGAAGGCAGAGACTTTAACCCATGGAGCCAACTAGGTGCCCCTTTAAAAATAACTTTAAAAATAACTTTAAAGTTATTTTTAAGTGTGTCTTTGTGTGCTAATTTTTCAGTTAATTGACTGTGGTCAGAGAACATGATCTATGTGATCATGAGCCTTTAAAATTTATAGACAAATGTAGTCTTTAATTTTTTTAATCAACATATTTTTCATTTATTTACATAAATGTCTTTTGAGTGCTGAGAAGAACATGAGTGTTCCCATTATTGGGACCACTACTGTCTTTATGCCCATGTTATTTTAATTGTATTGCTGAAATAATCTATATCTTTTCTGTCTTATTGTCTAGTCAGTCTATCAAATGCTGAAAGAAACATGTTAAAATCTTCCAGTGATAGTGGGTTTGTCAGTTTCTCATAAGTTTGTCACCTTTTGCTTCATATATTTTAAAGCTAAGTTACTAGATATATACACAACAGAACTGTTACATATTCCTTGTGAAATGCAACATTTATCAGGGTGTAATTATTCTCTTTAATAATGTTTTTCACTTAATATTTCCTTTGAACATTTTTAACTTTTAAAATTTTTAACTTTGAACATTTATTTTACCTTTTGCCTGCTATATCTTTTTCCATACCTTTAATTTCAGGCTTCCTTTGTTTTCTATTTCTTGTAAACAGTGTATCATTGGATTTTTTCCTTGAGTTTGACTATCTTGTCTTTCAAACTACAGAATTTAGTACAGGTGATTTTGATTCCTAATACAGGCAATCCTTGAACAACATGGGTTTGAACTATACACGGATTTTTTGGAATTTATACATGGATTTTTAAAAATAAATACAGTATAATACAATGTATTTTTTCTTCATTATGATTTTCTTTTTTTTTTCTTTTTAAATTTTTTATTAACATATAATGTATTATTTGCGACAGGGGTACAGGTCTGTGACTCATCAGTCTTACACAATTCATAGCACTGACCATGGCGCATACCCTCCCCAGTTTCCATAACCCAGCCATCCTATCCTTCCCCCTCCCACCCACCAGCAACCTTCAGTTTGTTTCCTGAGATTAAGGGTTTGTCTCCCTCTCTAGTTTCATCTTGTTTCATTTTTTCCTTCCCTACCCCCCACAATCCCTGCCCTGCCTCTCATGTTCTTCATATCAGAGAGATCATATGATAATTGTCTCTCTCTGATTGACTTATTTTGCTTAGCACAATACACTCTAGTTCCATCCATGTCATTGCAGATGGCAAGATTTTGTGTTCTTTGATGGCTGCATAGTATTCCATTATAAATATAAACACCACATCTTCTTTAACCATTCATCTGTTGATGGACATCTAGGTTCTTTCCATAGTTCAGCTATTGTGGATATTGCTACTATAAATATTCAGGTGCATGTGCCCATTTGAATCTCTACATTTGTATCTCTAGGGTAAAAACCCAGTAGTGCGATTGCCGGGTTGTAGGGTAGCTCTAGTTTCAACTTTTTGAGAAACCTCCATACTGTTTTCCAGAGTAGCTGCACCAGCATTCATTCCCGCCAACCATGTAGGAAGGTTCCCCTTTTTCTGCATCCTCTCCAATATCTGTTTTTTCCTGACGGGTTAATTGTAGTCATTCTGACTGATGTGAGGAGGTATCTCACATGGTTTTGATTTGTATTTCCCTGATACTGAGTGATTTCATGTATCTATTGGCCATTTGGATGTCGTCTTTGCAGAAATGTCTGTTCATGTCTTCTGCCCATTTCTTGATTGGATTATTTGTTCTTTGGATATTGAGTTTGGTAAGTCCTTTATAGATTTTGGCTACTAGCCCTTTATCTGATATGTCATTTGCAAATATCTTCTCCCATTCTGTCCATTGTCTTTTGGTTTTGTTGACTATTTCCTTTGCTGTGCAAAAGCTTTTGATCTTGATGAAGTCCCAATAGTTCACTTTTGCCCTTGCCTCCCTTGCCTTTGGCAATGTTTCTAGGAAGAAGGAAGGAAGGAAGAAGTTGCTACGGCTGAGGTCGAAGAGATTGGTGCCTGTGTTCTCTTTAAGGATTTTGATGATTCCTGTCTCACATTGAGGTCCTTCATCCATTTTGAGTCTATTTTTCCATGTGGTGTAGGAAATGGTCCAGTTTCATTCTTCTACATGTGGCTGTCCAATTATCCCAACACCATTTGTTGAAGAGACTGTCTTTTTTCCATTGGACATTCTTTCCTGCTTTGTCGAAGATTAGTTAACCATAGAGTTGAGGTCCATTTCTGGGCTCTCTGTTCGTTGCATTGATCTATGTTTCTGTTTCTGTGCCAGTACCATACAGTCTTGATGATTACAGCTTTATAATAGAGCTTGAAGTCTAGAATTGTAATGCCGCCAACTTTGATTTTATTTTTCAATATTCCTCTGGCTATTTGGGGTCTTTTCTGGTTTCATATGAATTTTAGGATCATTTGTTCCATTTCTTTGAAAAAAGTTGATAGTATTTTGATAGGGATTGCATTAAATGTGTAGATTGCTCTAGGTAGCGTAGACATTTTAACAATATTTGTTCTTCCAATCCATGAGCATGGAACACTTTTCCATTTCTTTGTGTCTTCCTCAGTTTCTTTTATGAGTTTTATAGTTTATAGTTTTATAGTTTTCTGAGTACAGATTCTTTGCCTCTTTGGTTAGGTTTATTCCTAGATATGTTATGGTTCTGGGTGCAATTGTAAATGGGATCAGCTCCTTAACTTCTCTTTCTTCCGTCTTGCTGTTGGTATATGCAACTGATTTCTGTGCATCAATTTTATATCCTGACACTTTACTGAATTTCTGTATGAGTTCTAGCAGTTTTGGTCTGGAGTCCACATAAAGTATCATATCATCTGCAAAGAGTGAGAGTTTGACTTTAATTCAGATGCTCTTTCTTTCTTTCTTTCTTTCTTTCTTTCTTTCTTTCTTTCTTTCTTTCTTTCGTAAGAGAGTGATAGTGAGCGAGCACAAGCATGGGAGCAGCAGGCAGAGGGAGAAGCAGCCGAGTAGGGAGCCTGATGTAGGACTCGATCCCAGGACCCCGGGACCACAACCCAAGCCAAAGGCAGACGCCCAACTGATTGAGCCACCTAGGCGTTCCACCTTTTATTTCTTTTTGTTGTCTGATTGCTGAGGCTAAAACAGATAGTACTATGTTGAATAGCAGTGGTGATAGTGGACATCCCTCCTGTCTTCCTGATCTTAGGGGGAAAGCTCTCAATTTTTCCCCTTTCAAAATGATATTTGCTGTGGGTTTTTCACAGATGGCTTTTATGATATTGAGGTATGTACCCTCTATCCCTACATTGTGAAGAATTCTGATCAAGAAAGGACTGTACTTTGTTAAATGCTTTTTTCAGCATCTATTGAGAGTATCATATGGTTCTTGTTCTTTCTTTTATTAATGTATTATATCACATTGATTAATTTGTGGGTGTTGAACCAGCTTTGCAGCACAGGGAAAAATCCCACTTGGTCATGGTGAATAATCCTTTTAATGTACTATTGGATCCTATTGGCTAGTATATTGGTGAGAATTTTTGTATCTGTGTTCATCAAGGATATTGGTCTGTAATTCTCCTTTTTGATGAGGTCTTTGTCTGGTTTGGGGATCAAGGTAATGCTGTCCTCATGAGTTTGGAAGTTTTCCTTCCATTTCTGTTTTTTGGAACAGTTTCGAGAGAGTAGGTATTAATTCTTCTTTAAATGTTTGGTAGAATTCCCTTGGGAAGGCCCTGGCTTTTGTTTGTCAGGAGATTTTTGATAACTGCTGGTTATGGGTCTGTTCAGGTTTTCTATTTCTTCCTGGTTCACTTTTGGTAGTTTTAGGCTTTTGTTTGTCAGGAGATTTTTTGTCTCCTTGCTGGTTATGGGTCTGTTCAGGTTTTCTATTTCTTTCTTGTTCACTTTTGGTAGTTTATAGGTCTCTAGGAATGCATCCATTTCCTCCAGTGTGTCAAATTTGCTGGCATATAGTTGCTCATATTATGTTCTTATAATTGTTTGTATTGGTGTTGGTTGTGATCTCTCCTCTTTCATTCATGATTTTATTACTTTGTGTCCTTTCTCTTTTTATTTGGTAAGTCTGGCCAGGGGTTTATCAGCCTTACTAACTCTTTTAAACAACCAGCTCCTAGTTTTTTCAATCTGTTCTACTGTTCTTTTGATTTCTATTTCACTGATTTCTGCTCTGATCTTTATTATTTCTCTTCTCCTGCTGGGTTTAGGCTTTATTTGTTGTTCTTTCTCCAGCTCCTTTACGTGTAGGGTTAGATTGTATATTTGAGAAATACACAACCTTTCTTGTTCCTTGAGAAAGGCTTGTATTGCTATATACTTTCTTCTTAGGACCGCCTTTGCCGTGGCACAAAGATTTTGGACAGTTGTGTTTTCATTTTTATTTGTTTCCATGAATTTTTTAATTCTTCTTTAATTTCCTGGTTGACCCATTCATTCTTTAGTAGGATGCTCTTTAGCCTTCATGTTCATTTGTGTTCTTTCCAACTTTCCTCTTGTGGCTGAGTTCTAGTTTCAAAGCATTGTGGTAGAATGTTCTAGAATAAAGAAGAATGTGTATTCTGTTGCTTTGGGATGGAATGTTCTGAATATATCTGTGAGGTCCATCAGGCCCAGTGTGTCATTTAAAGCCTTTATTTCCTTGTTGGTCTTTTGGTTGGATGATCTGTCCATTTCATTGAAGGGGGTGTTAAATTTCCCTACTGTTATCATATTATTGTTGATGTATTTTTTTGATTTTGTTATTAATTGTTTTATATAATTTTGCTCCCATGTTAGGGGCATAGATATTTAAAATTTTTAGATCTTCTTGTTTGACAGACTTTTTAAGTATGACATAGTGTCCTTCCTTATGTCTTCTTATAGTTTTTGGCTTAAAATCTAATTTATCTGATAGAAGGATTGCCACCCCAGCTTTCTTTTGATGTCCATTGGCATGGTAAGTTGTTTTCTACCCCCTTACTTTAAATCTGGAGGTGTCTTTGGGTCTAAAATGAATTTCTTGTAGATAGCATATTGATGGGTCTTTTTTTTTAATGATTTTATTTATTTATTTGACAGAGAGAGATCACAAGCAGGCAGAGAGGCAGGCAGAGAGAGAGAAAGAGAGAGGGAAGCAGGCCCCCTGCTGAGCAGAGAGCCCAGTGCAGGACTCAATCCCAGAACCCTGCGATCATGACCTGAGCCAAAGGCAGAGGCTTAACCCATTGAGCTACCCAGGTGCCCAATGGGTCTTGTTTTTTAATCCATTCTGATACCCTGTGTCTTTCGATTGGAGCATTTAGCCCATTTACATTCAGGGTAACTATTGAAAGATATGAATTTAGTGCCATTGTATTGCCTGTAAGGTGACTGTTACTGTATATTGTCTTTGTTCCTTTCTGGTCTGTTACTTTTAGGCTCTCTCTTTGCTTAGAGGACCCCTTTCAGTATTTCCTGTAGGGGTGGTTTTGTGTTTGCAAATTCTTTTAATTTTTTTGTCCTGGAAGCTTTTTATCTCTCCTATTTTCAGTGACAGCCTACCTGGATATAGTACTCTTGGCTGCATGTTTTTCTCATTTAGTGCTCTGAATATATCATGCCAGTCCTTTATGGTCTGCTGTGTCTCTGTGGATGGGTGTGCTGCCAATCTAATATTTCTACCATTGTATGTCACAGACCTCTTGTCCTGAGTTGCTTTCAGGATTTTCTCTTTGTCACTGAGACTAAGTTTTAAGATAATGGGGTGTGGACTTATTTTTATTGATTTTATTGATTTTTGAGCAGGGTTCTCTGTGCCGCCTGGATTTTGATGCTTGTTCCCGTCACCAAATTAAGGAAATTCTCTGCTATAACTTGCTCCAGTGTGTCTGCCCCCCTCTCTCTTTCTTCTTCTGGGATCCCAATTATTCTACTTCTGTTTAATCTTATGGTATCACTTATCTCTGGAATTCTCCCCCTTATGGTCCAGTAGTTTATCTCTCTTTTTCTCAGCTTCTTTATTCTCCATCATTTGGTCTTCTATATCAGTAATTCTCTCTTCTGCCTCATTTATCCTAGCAGTAAGAGCCTCCATTTTTTAATGCACCTCATTAATAGCCTTTTTTATTTCAACTTGGTTAGACTTTAGTTCTTTTATTTCTCCAGAAAGAGATTTTTATTTCTTCAGACAGGGATTGTCTAGTATCTTCCATGCTTTTTTGAGCCCAGCTAACACCTTGATAATTGTCATTCTGAACTCTAGTTCTGACATCTTACTAATGCCTGTACTGTTTAGGCTCCTTTTGGTACTTCCTTTTGTTCTTTTTTTTGAGGTGAGTTTTTTTGCCTTGTCATTTTATCCAGATAAGAATAGATGAATGAGGGGCGTCTGGGTGGCTCATTGGGTTAAAGCCTCTGCCTTCAGCTCAGGTCATGATCCCAGGGTCCTGGGATCGAGCCCCGCATCGGGCTCTCTACTCAGCAAGGAGCCTGCTTCCTCTTCTCTTTCTCTGCCTGCCTTTCTGCCTACTTGTAATCTCTGTCTGTCAAACAAATTAATTAAATCTTAAAAAATAAATAGATGAATGAGAGAACAAAATACTAAAGGGTAGCAATGACCCCAGAAAAATATACACTAACCAAGTCAGAGTAGTCCTGAAACCAGGGGAAGAAGAAAGGAAGGGGGAAAAATACACAAACACAGACACACATAAATACACGTTAGACTGGTGAATAGAACAGAGCCACACACTTGATTTTGGGTGTAGTTTGGTCTGTTAGAAGAAACTGCCTCCCAAAATTTTAAAGAAAGAAAAACATATATATACAAAAATAAGGTTAAACATGATGAAGGATTGGAATATGACTGTAAATGTGAAAATTAAAAAGATTTTAATGAAGGTATTGGTAAGATCAGAAGTTGGTTGAAAAAAGAAAAAAAAGAGGAAAGAATGTGATTAGGCTGGAGACTATAACAAAGCCATGCACTAGATTTAGGTTATATTTTGATCTGTTAGAAGAAACTATATCTCAAAATTTCAAAGAACGAAAAACCTATATGTATACAAAAAATCAGGTTAAATAAAATGAAGGGATAGAATATGACTTATAATAATGAAAATTTAAAAAGATTTTTTAAGAAGGTGTTGAGAAGATAAAGTAGTTAGAAAAGGTTAAAATAGGAAAGAGGAAAAGTTTTAAGGATAGAATAAGAAAAAATAAAATATAAGAAATTAACTTGGATAGGGGCATAGAATCATGGGGAAAGAGCCATGAATTCTGTATGTTGCATTCTCCTAGCTTTGCAGTTCTGCAGTTCTCATTGATTGTAGAACTTGGTCTTGGCTGGGTGTTCTTGCTGATCAGGTGCCTGTTGCCGTGATTCACGAATGTCTTTGCATGAGACAGAATTGCACCACCCTTGCCAGGGGCCAGGCTAAGCAATCTGCTCCAGTTCGCTCTAGGAACTTTTGTTCCCTGAGCACTTTCCATAGAGCTTTGGAGGATGGGAATGAAGATGGTGGCCTCCCAATCTCCAGCCCCATGGGAGCTGAGAACTCAGGGCCCCACTCCTCAGTGTTTCTTCAGAGAAAAGTAGCCCATCCCTCCCATCTCCCTGGTCTCTGGCCACACTCTGAGCTCACCTGGCCTTTGAGTGAACATTTCTATTTCTGGTGCTCCACCCTGTTTGGAGTCTTCAAACATAGCTGATTCCAGAGCGCACTCCTGTGCCACTCCCCTGGAGGAGGAAGGTGAGTCTTCCCAGATTGGTCACTTGTAAGGCCCCTGACCAAAGAGCAGTGGCACGAATGTGCCTCAGATCATGGTTTAAGGTAATCCAGAGCTGAGAGCCCCTTCTCTGAGTAGCCTGCTTCCCCACTCCAATACCTAGGAGCTCTGCCACCCTCAGATACCTCTGGTCTTTCTGTGATCCCACAGGTCCTGAGACCACACCGTCCCCACGAGCGCTCCACCCCGCACTTAGACTCTGGAGCCATGTCCCTCAGTGGAGCAGACTTCTAAAAGTTCTGATTTTGTGCTCTGCTGCTCTACCGCTTGCTGGGAGCTGGTCCTTCCCTCCATGGTCTTTCTTCCCTTATGTCGCCTCAGATTCACTTCTCCGCACATCCTGCATTCCAGAAAGTGGTTGCTTTTCTGTTCCTAGAATTGTTGCTCTTCTCTACTTGATCTGTTGAGTTTGTAAATGTTCAGAATGGTTTGATAATTATATTTGGTTTGATAATGATTTGATAATGATATTTAGGTCTCCTACGCCTCTGCCATCTTGCTCCTCCTTCTTTATGATTTTCGTAATAACATTTTCTTTTCTCTAGCTTAACCTATTGTAAGAATACAGTATAGAAGACATAGAACACACAACATATGTGTTAACTGACTATGTTATCTGTAAAGCTTCTGGTCAACAGTATACTATTAGTAATTAAGTTTTTGGGGAATCAAAAGTTATACGCAATTTCTGAATGCATGAAGGGGAAGGATCAGTGCCCCTAATCTCCACATTATTTAAGGGTCAACTGTATTTTCAGTCTGTTTCTGCTATATCATATTTTACTATTTTTCTCAATTTTTCTTTAATTTATTTTATTTAAAAAAAAAGATTTATTTTATCTGTGGTGCCTGGGTAGCTCAGTTGATTAAGTGTCCAACTCTTGATTTCAGCTCAGGTCATGATCTCATGACCATGGTAGACTCTGTGCTCAGCAGGATGTCTCCTGGAGATTCTCTTTCTCCCTCTCTCTCTGCTTCTCCCTCCCACCCTCTCTCATATAATCTTCTTAAAAAATCTTCTTTATCCTTTCTTACCTTCTTTTCTGTTAGTTTTTTTTGTTATTATTATTTTTCTTCATTTTGTTTTTTTCCCCATTCTAATAGTTTTGAAGGTACATATTCTTTTTTCAATTTATTGGTTATACTAGATATTAGAAAATAAATCTATGTTTGTACCCTCTGTTTAGATTCTCTAAGGACTTAAGAAAACTTTTATCTCCCATCATCCCTTATCTGACCACATTTTTCCCCAGAATTTTGTGTATACCTTGTCGCAGATATGACATATTGTTATTGTTTTACCTGGTTTATATGTTTTTAGCATTATCCACAAATATTTCACATTCTTGGCTCACGATTCTTGCATCTCAAATCTTCCCTCCAGGATCATTTTCCTTCTTTCTGAAATATGTTATTAAAAATTTAAGTAAGAACCTGTTCATAATTAATTCTTGTCATTTTTCCTTTGTCTGAAAATTCTTCGTTTTGAAATTCTGAAAAATCCTGCCTTTCTTTCACCCTTATTCTTGAAAATATGTTGATTTGGTAAATGTATGCAGTTTTTTTTTCTTTTAATCAAAGTAATGCATACACGTGGATTAAAAAGTCAAATAGCACTAAAACGCATATATAACGAATGCAACTGCCCCCACACTCAGCCCTGCTTATTCAGTACAGACCCCGTCTCTAGAAGTAATGACTCCAGCTTTTCCCAAAGGCATTTACACATACCTGTGATTTTTTTTATGTGATGTGTAATTCTGATAAATCAATCGTAGTCATTTTCTACTAACTTCCTATTATGATTATAGATGAACATTTGGCTCCCTCACACTGCCGTCTCCTGTGCTTTCATTCCACATCCTCCCAGTGTGGTTGTAGTACAGTTTGTAATTAAAGCATTTTTTGCTGTTGTGCTGCAAATATTATTCATGCTAGAGCACATATAATATTGTTTCCCTTCTTATTTTTTTCCCTAAAGTTAGTTTTTAGCAGCTACTGGTGATTTTTTTTTTTGCACATCCTAATAGCCTCTAGGTAAAATTTTCTTTGAGCACTCTACCAATTCCATTTTTGTCCCTTATAGACATCCTTCCTGGAGACCCGTGTTCTCCTCTGATTGCTGTCTCAGCCTTCTACACAGCTATGATTCCAGGGATCTCCCCTTGCTGTTGTCCTTGGAATTCTCTGCCTTTCTCCTGAGTTGGATTCTCTATTTCTCTGATTTCCTTTCATTTCTCATTCACTACCTTACTTTAGTAAAGCACATACTCTAGAAGTTTCGTCAGATTGCAAAGTGCTCAGTGGACACAGGTGTGGTGATAAGAGCCTGCAGTGTTCTGCCTTTTGAGTGACACTGCTCCCATCATTCAGATTGGTTGCTTTCTGTGACTGGGGCACAGTGGTCATCTCCTTTCCCCTTCATCCTGGAGATTCTCTTCGATTTTTTTCTTTGGTAGCTCTTCTTCCCTATTACTCTTAGTTGGACATTATTTTCCTTCAGAATTTTTTTTTTAAAGACTTTTTATTTATTTGACAGAGAGAGAGAGCCCACAAGCAGGGGGACCAGCAGAGGGAAAGGGAGAAGCAGGCTCTCCACTGAGCAAGGAGCCAATACAGGGCTTGATCTCAGGACCCTGGGACCATGACCTAAGCTGAAGGCAGTTGCTTAACAGACTGAGCCCCCCAGGTGCCCCTTTCCTTCAGAAATTTAAAGCCATTTTCCTATTGCTTTCTAGCTTCGGTGTTCTTGAGAAATCTGAAGCTGTTCTAATACTTGATCCTCTATATGAGACCTAATTTTTTGTTTGTTTTTCTCTCTCTGGAAGTTTCTAAGCCTTTTTCTATGTCTAATGTTCCAAAGTTTCAGGGATGTGCTTAGGCAAGCTTATTTTGATCATTGTTCTTAGCCCTTTAAATATGAAAGCCTACATCCTTGATTTTCTCCTGTCCATTTTTTTTTTGATGTCTCTTTCTGAAACTTCCATTATTTGAGGGTTGGCCTCCCTGGATTATTCTTCCAATTTTCTTCTCTTTTTCTCTCCTGTTCACCTTTTTTTTTTAGTTTGTTTTCAGTTTTGTTTTTCAATTGCATATTCTGAGATATTTCCACATCTTTTCTGACTCTTATTTTGATTTTTTAAACTTCTGCTCTCCTGTTTTTAATTTTCAAAAGCTCAGTTTTGTTCTTACATAATTGAGGTTTTTTTTTTTTAGAGTTTCCATTTCCTCCAAATTGTTTTCCCCCATTGTATTTGCCTCTGTCTTCTGTTTTAGAGAGTTTTCTCATATGTCCTCTTAAGTAACCCTTGATTTCTCTCTTATTACTAATAGTAGAAGACTAAAACACTGATTGGAAGCTCTGAATAGGTCTTTGAACTTCATTATAGGGTAGTGGTTCTTAACCATGGCTGAACCTTAGAATCACCTAAGGAGGCTTTTTTTTTTTTTTTTTTAAGATTTTATTTATTTATTTGACAGAGATCACAAGTAGGCAGAGAGGCAGGCAGAGAGAGAGGAGAAAGCAGGCTCCTCGTGGAGCAGAGAGCCCCATGTGGGGCTTGATCCCAGGGCCCTGAGACAATGACCGAGCTGAAGGCAGAGGGTCAACCCACTGAGCCACCCAGGCGCCCCCTAGGGAGACTTTTTAAAAATCTCTACTCTTAGCCATCTACCCATCTCTTCCCTTTCCCAAGACTGGTTAAGTCAGACACTCTTGAGAGTGGAACCCAGGTGACTCTATTTTTTCAACACTTCCAAGATGATGCCAATAAGCAACCAATTTTGAGAGCCATTGGTAAGCCATTTGTTATGGAATACCATGTTCTGGTATTTTAGGATCCCCCTCCCACTCCATATGCTAGTCAGATTCCTCAGAGAAGAAACATCTGCTTAGAGTGAAGGCCCAGCTGACATTGTTCAAGTTGCCGAGCAGGAGAAGAAGGTTGGTTTTCTCAGCGTAACTCAGTCAATAACTCAGTCATAACTCAGTCAATAGGTGACTTGTCACTTAGTCACCTAATTTCAGTGAAATACCTATGTGTTCCACTTTGTAGGCCAACTTCTAGTCCAAAGACCCTTTTACCTTCTGAAGGATAAACCAACAATTCTTTTGCTAGGAGAAGGGCTTACCAATTGGCATGGAAATGGTGAGGGGTCTCTAGACACTTAACTCTTTTATGGTTAATAGCTTTCACCCCCATTCTCACCTGTCCTTCCTAGTTCCAGAAATATCAAGGACTGCAGGTTTCTGAGACTTTCCAGGATTCTATAACATAACACAGACTGATTGTTATCTTCCCCTACTACTAACTAGGAATCAACTGAGAACTGGCCTGCTAAGCTAGTTCCCAGCATCCACAATTTTGTTCTTATCTTTTCTCCTTTTCTTCCTGTCCTTTGGCTTTGACTTTTTAAAAAATCTTTTTATTGAAGGTTTAAGGGATTTTAGGATTGAACTTTTGGTCAATGCTTACTTTCTCCATAATGCTTTGATGTTATTACATTCTCTTCCATTTTTGCTGTTCAGAGTCAGATGTTAGTCTCATGGTCTAATAAGCCTATACACATAATCTCTCTCTCTCTCTGTCTTATTTTTTTTTTCTGGCTGTTTTTCAGCCAGAAAACTACATTTTAGTTTTAATGTTCTTCAGTTTCACTAGTGTTTAGGTATAGATTTCTCTTTATCCAGTTTGGGGTTTTGGGGGATTTCTTTATGTGAGTATTAATATTTTTCAGTACAAAATGCTCATCCAATACTTCATTGAATATTATCTCTCTCTTAGTATTCATACTCTTTCTAGAATTTTGATTAAACTAGATGTATAGTTGGCTTCCTCACTATATCCTTCATATTTCTTAATCTTCCTTCTATATTCTTCCATTTCTTTTTGTCTCTATACAGCATTATGTGTAATCCCTTTAGTTGTATCCTGTATTTTATTTCCTCCAACTGTCTTTGATTTCCTGGTTAACTTATTCATTAGATATCAATTTAAATTACATATTTTAAAATTTCTCTAAGTACTGTGTGGTTTTCCTTATATATGCTTTGTCAGCTTTGATAATCTTGTGTTGCATTATCATACTTTGTCACCTCTTTAAATATATTAAGCATGTTCATTTATATTCTGTAGCTGATAATTCTAGTATCTGTAGTTTATAGCAGTCTGATTATGACATTTATTATTTCTGTTGACTCTTAATTCATTGAGGCTTCTTTCCACATCTTTTTAGTGATTGTTTTATTATTCGTTCATATTCCTTGGAATTTTTATATGGGAATTATTTGAGATCTGCATGTAAATGTGTCCCTCCATGGATGACTTGGTTAGCTTCTCTCTGGCCCCTAAAGGCAGACTAACAAACAAAGATTATTTGGTTGAAAGTTAATCTTTAATTTCAGGTTTTTTATGCTAGAGAGTGAAGGCCTTAGTATGGATTCTGGCCTGAAGCCTAAATGAGAGTGAATTTTTGATTAGGAATTTTCAAGGGAATTCTTTTGATTTTTTTTTTCTTTTCATATATTTGAAAACTAGTCAAGTTCCAGTTAAATATGGCTGTCTTCTTTTGCAAGACACATTTCTTTCTTTCGTTCTTTTCTTAAGATAAAACCACTGAAAGTGTCATACTTTGTAAGTCAGGGCTTTTTTCAGGGGTCTTTGGGCATCTCCACCCTGTTCAGACCCCAGGCTTTGTCACCTTACCCCTGAATACATGTTGTCTGTTCAGATCCAGACTGCTACCAAAGATCAGCAAAAGACTTCAAGGTAGGGTGGCCATATATCTTGGTATGCCTGGAAAAGTATGAGTTTATTACAGTTTAATTACTTGTACTCAGAAATACCCTGGTTTGCACAATAAATTATATGGCCACCCTACCACAGGGCAAACACCAGCTCTAAGACTTGCTCATTGCTGTCAAGGTCCTTTTTCAAAGATTCTTGCCTCTAGTATTTCCTGTGCTTTACTACCAACTTTACCATATGTTTAAAACAGTTTTTAAAAATATGTTTTATCCATTAGTTTTAGATATTCTTCTTGAGGAGGGGTTTCTCTGCACATATAGTCAGTTGTGTTGCTGGAAATGGAAGCCCTACCTATGTCTTTTAGAAGATATTTCCTAAGAAGGAGTCTAAAGACTTCTTTCTTAGAAAGACCATACTATGTTTTTTCCCTATACCTCTCTGTTAGTTATACAACATTTCCCAGGTTAGAAAAATTATTAATTCTAACAATGAAAAAAGTACTACATGGAAAATAAAAGTTTTAGGTAAACATGATTATTGAAAAAAAAAAGAGGGAGCGAGAAAGGACCATCTTAACAATTAACGTTCTCAAAGATTGTAACTGGAAATTCCCAGGAGAGTCCAGAATTATTAAAGTGAGAGGTAAATCTAAAAGAAGTGTGTGTGTGTGTGTGTGTACATGTGCACGTTCTCAGTCTTTATGAATCCAAGAATGAAATACATAGTAAATTGAGAAGCAAAAATCCAAAGTAGAGGTTAAATCTTATTCCTCATCTTTAGATGGTAGCATTGCTTTGGCCTCAGCTGTAACAGTTTTATACTCTCATTGGTTTCTAATATTCTTAAAAGGTGCCATAATAAATAATGTCTGTCCCTTCGCCCCTAAATAGAGAAGATGATTTCATTCTGTTATGAGTAATTGTTTCCAATGGAAATACTAGTCCTAGCCCCAGAGTAGCTTCCTTGCTGTGCCTGACATGGTTTCTTCTGAGAAAAATATATTAGGTAGCAGCATATAGTTACGTACTGAAATGCATCTTCTACAAAGAAGTAAGAAATCATCATGTAGAGTGTTTACTTTTCATTTATCTACATATCAAAATACACTTATAACAAGTTCAACCAAAAATTTATGTACTTTCTGAACAAAACGAGATGGTTATAAAGAAATATAGTAGGTTTAAGTAAGTGAACCTGATGAAATATTAGAGAACTCATCTATCAACTCAAGAAAGTAGTTCAGATAAGCCCAACTTTGCTCAAGAAACTTATCTCTGTGCCTTGGAAAGCAGCCTTTAGTACAAGGCAGGCTGGGAGGGTAGGTGTCATAAGCAGAATAATGCACTTAAAGGAAATTATGACACACAGTATATTCAGATGGCAGTCATTGTAATTCTAATTATCCAGTCCATTCAAGGTACTGGAGCTTTTTATGATTATAACCACTCCAAGAAGGACAAATATAAGGTAATAAGCATACAGAGCTATTGAGTACCCAGACTGCATAGGCTAGGTAAAATGAATGATATTAGAATACATCAGCTTGTCTCCAATTTCCTTTGTACACAATTGCAATAAAATTTGATGTACATTGCAGAGTGTTAGGAGGTTTCTTAGTAGTTAATGATTTACATAATGATTTCCCTTTTATCAGAGTTAACACAGCTCTTGTTTCTGGGTTTAGAATAATTTTGTTACAGCCTTCATTCTGTTTAACTTAAATGTCTATCTGCGTGCACACCTGCATGATTTGAGATGTGTGTATTTTATACATTAACCTCCATACATGGTGTTTATATTACATAGATTGTGGGAAAGTTCTGGAATTGAGAATAACTTTTATTTCCCTTAATTTCATTCCTGTTTCTCCTCAATTCGTTGTTTCCTAGCACACTAACAAATATTACCCAAAATTCTTCATCCTTGGACTACTCTCCAATATTACTTAGTCAGCCCCAAGCTAAATGGTATGTGTTATCTCTTACAGTCTTCCTGCTTGATTGGCCTTTTTTTTTTTTTTGGAGAAAGAGAGTATAAGAAGGGTAAGGGATAAAGAATCCCAAGCAGGCTCCATGCTCAGAGCTGAGCCCTACACAGGGCTCGATGTCAACCCTGAGCCAAAATCAAGAATTGGATACTTAACCAACTGAGTCACCCAAGTACCCCCATCCCTTTTTTCACATGCATTGCTTTCCTTAAAGTTTCTTCACTTTGGGGACGCCTGGGTGGCTCAGTTGGTTAAGCAGCTGCCTTCGGCTCAGGTCATGATCCCAGCGTCCTGGGATCGAGTCCCACATCGGGCTCCTAGCTCAGCAGGAAGCCTGCTTCTCCCTCTGCCTCTGCCTGCCATTCTGTCTGCCTGTGCTCGCTCTCGCTCCCTCTCTCTCTGATAAATAAATAAAATCTTTAAAAAAAAAAAGTTTCTTCACTTTGTATAACATCTTAACTCTTTTTTTTTTTTTAAAGGAACTTTTCCTTTGTGGCTTCCCGTGCTCCTTAAGCAGCAAGGGATAATTTGGAGTTTGCTTTTTTGTCTGCAGATCTTGGGTATGCTTTCGGGTTATATTGGATGAGACATATGAGATGCAGACATGGCTTTATTTTTTGTTATTGTTGTGATCCCTACATGATTTTTTTAGTTGGCTCAAGATTAATTGCTTTAGGTAAGTTTTCACTAAGTCCAGATTCCCATTTTTAATTGAGTAATAAACTGATGTTCAAAACATACTGTCACTATCTTAAAAGACCTAGAATTGTTCAGCGTACAGTGTGTGTGTGTGTGTGCGTGTGTGTGTGTGTGTGTGTATGTGTGTCCATCCCTGGCGACTCAAGCATGGCTGAATTTTCCAGCTTGCCCTTTCCCACAGACCTTGTCTTCTTGAAGAACGTTGTTCAATAATTCAAATGGTTAAATTCCTCTGAGCAAGAAAAGGTCTGATATTGTTGCCAGAGTTCAAATATCTGGTAACCCTTCATGCTGTGGTTAGCAGTGCTAGACAACAATCTGGAGGACATTGTTCCCTGCCTTGGCTCTCTGAGTTTAGATGCCTGCTGACTTCCCATCCTCTGTAGTTACTGGATGTGGTGATTAGTGTTTGGTACTGCTTGAACTTGCCTTGAAGACAGTAAGCACTTTCGGAGCACAGACTTTCTAACTTACACGAAAACTCCTTAATGCCAACTGCTAGCACAGTACTGTGCATCTTATGATGCTCAGTAAATATTTGATGCTAATAAAAAGCAGAATACAAGCAATTCAGTTGTCCAAATAAACCTTTCCACAGTTCCTGTTGAATGTGATTTTAACCAAATTTATGTTTCATTATTATATTGATTGTCAGTCACTTTGCATTCAGATACAGAGCTCATATGGACAGTTCAGCAGCATTGCTTCTCCTAACTTTCCTGGTACTTACGTAGTCCTAGCACATCTCGCCTTCTGACTTCTCCTTCAATGCTGGTTTTATCAAGGGACTTCAAATTCCATAGATGGAAGGAATATTGAGAGTGATTCAGACTGTAGTCCTGCCTTAAAGGCAAGAACATCTGAAAGACAACTGTAAGCCTCTTTTTCCTTCCTCAAGTCTCCAGAGTGATGGCTATCGCATCTCAGCTGCTGCTGGACAGTGCCTTGTGTTTTTTGGACATTGTGTTCCAAAGATCACTCAAATGTCGCTGCTGACTCTGAATCCCTTTCCTTGTTACTAGAGCCAGGGAAAAAAGCCACTGATACTTTTCTAAGACACAGTAGGTGTATCCATAGGTCTATCAATGCTTTCAAGGCCACATAAAAGGTATTGATTTCCTGCTGATTTCTATGCAGGGTTAGTTCTCTCTGTAGGACCTGTGTGTGTGTGTGTGTGTGTGTGTGTGTGTGTGTGTGTGTTGGGGGGTAGTATGCATGCATGTGTACATTTTTTTTCACTATAATTTGTTTTAAATAGAAACATTTCATGAGTTAGTTTGTTCATGCTGGTGATTATGCTGAAAATGAGAAGTCTCAGATAGTTCTTTTATTAGGATACAATAAGTTAAAATAATTAAGATTTTCAAATAATGCTATTTGTAATAATACAGACATTTCATAAATTTAGCTCTGAAGTACAGGCTATAATCTCTGTGCTATCTCTTCTGGCCAGTATGTAGTCGAGTGTTCCCATTTTAAAAGCTTATATTTCAGAAGGATGCTAGGCATTAAAGCAGAGTTAAATCTTGACCTTGATATTCCTTTTCCAGATTTGATTTTTGATACTAACTTTTAAGCCTAAGTGTTTAACTAGTATTAACAAGTTTGTATATACCTCCCAACAATAAGTATAGCAGTATGCTTCCTTAAAGTGCATATTTTATGGTCTCATTAAAAGAGAAACTATCACAGTAAGTTTCCTTCAACACTTCAACACATTTAAATACTTAAATTGGGTATTTAAGTAATGTACTAAAAACATAGGAAATATAAAGATTACTTAATCATGATTCTTATATTCAGTCAACTTAAAACCTATTAAGGAAGGTCCAAATCTTAATCAGGGATTTTTCTGAATTCTAGATTATTTTCAGTGGTGTTTAGGGAATCTTGGGAAACTGCAGAATGACACATTTTACTCTTGATCCCTTAAGGCCATGTAGCCCTCTGAGGATGGTGGCCAGCAAGGTTCAACACCATGGTTTTTGTCAAATGTGGTTTTTAAATTTTTGGTTCTGGTCATCACACAGATAGCCAGCAGCCCTTACACTACAAGAAGCTAATGGGAGGACCTAATTCTAACCCCTCCCTGAAAGATAAAGAAGTATGCACCTAGACACATGCAAGGCATACGGAAAAACCTGAAGGAGGGGGGATAGTAGAGAAAGGTGTGGAAAAAGACACTGGTGGAAAAAGCAGTCCAGCTTAGAGTTCTCACAGAATCTGATAGACCTTTGCTATGCTTTTTTTATAGTAAACGTGAGATGCTTTGGGCTAGAAGGGAAGGCATTTGGACGTATCATAGATAGAAAGTGGTAGAAATCATGTCAGGTTTGGGGAAGCTGTTGGAAGGAAGACTGAAAAGAGTCTCATGTGGTCTGAGTAGAGGGTACCGGGGGAAAAGCCAGGGAGTCTGAACAGCTGAAAGTGCCTAGAATATATCCCCTGAAAAGGGGATATATTTTCCCTTAAAAGGGAAAATAACACAGAAAATGATAAATTTGTTTTTCCTGAAAATATGGATGAAAAGGGTTTTATCCTGTTCTGCTTCATACTTTAAAGTGTTCTTTTTTTTTTTTTTTTTTTCTTGAAGGTTCTGTAGATTGATGGAGCAGGATTTTCTTCGAGCTACTGTAGCCCTGTGTTTGATTTTTAGAAAATGGGTTATGTCAGTCCATACCAGCTCACTAAAATCCCAGCTCACCACTGCAGAAATAGCCTGAGGAAGTGACAAATTAGTGTACCTCATCATACCGTGATTAGGCTTAGCATCTTTTAATAATGAGTGTGACTCCATGTGAGAAGAGAATAAACTGGCAGTTTTTACAAAGACACAATTTCCCAGGGATCTGGGTGATATTTAAATTTTAATCACTTTAGATTTTGGGTTATATGTGAGCCAATACATGGTTAAGATTCTGTTGCTGAAGGCCCAGAGATGCATGTCTCCTCATTGACATGTGTGACTGGTGGCCCAGGAGATGGCAGATTGTGTGTACTGCATTTTCCCATGGGATTCTCAGGGCGGTGGGGGGCAAGGGGGCAGCTAATGGAACCTACTTGTTTTACATTGAGGTGTTGTGATTTGTTGTTACGTTGAGGTGTCAGCCTGTGGATAAAATTGTCTTCTTTTGTTTTATTTGAGTTGTCTAAAACTATATACTGATCTTTCCTTCGATTTTATAAAAATTTGATACAGACAGTGAGGCCATAAAAGGTGCAGTAATTTAAAAATTTTGTTAATTTTCGTACTTGTAAACACAGGTTAGATACAGTTCAGAGAAATGAAAGGTCATCAACCATATCATGCTTACTGGATTCACTGTGGCGCATGCCTTATTTTGTGAGCTAACCTTGTTTACATTATTTTCAATGTGCTGGTGTGCAGATTACAGAAAGATTGGGAACCTGAGAGATTTATTATTTACAGAAGGTGGACAGTAGAGTCTATTGCTTTAGGAAAACACACAGCCCAGAGCAGCAGCCTGTTCGACATTAATGAATCATGGTGATGGGAGTGACCTTGAGAAGTCATCTATCTCATTCACCCCATGCTTCTGCACCAGTCTGTGTCTCACAAACACCCCCGGGCAGCACGGGCCTGTCTGTCGTGTGCTGGATGAGATCCTGAGGAGGAGAGCCTGTGGTCTTCCCCAAGTCGCCCTGCCCAGGGATCATCTGGTAATCCTGAGTGGCCTTTGTATCCATCACAGTCACACTGGGCTGATTTTATTCATTGCTGCTTGATTATTGGAACACTTTCAGAGTTTAAATTTTTCTGTCTTTTGGAGAGAAAGCCAAAGTTAAACTCTAGCAAAATAAAAGGTCTCATCTGTGCACAATACACGGAATGGTAAATTGTCCCAGGCGGACTGGATCGCCTTTCAGTAAACTGATACTGCTGAGATCCATTAAAGCAGTGGGGGGCTGCCAAGTACTCACATCCTAGACTCATCAACTTGTTTTTTTTTGCTGACCACTCCGTCAGTCAGCAAGAGCAGTGTGATAAGTCCTGGATGATAAACATGCTTCTGTTGCAGAGACAAAATGGATCACAGCAGAGAACGAAAAATGTTTCAGATGAGAAAAATAAATGCCAGGAGCAAGGTCCTTTTAGATTAGAGCAAGTCCCTTCACATCCAAGACAGTCTCATTTCCCATATGGAAACTGGGTAGGGGTACAGGGGTGGGGGGTGTTTTTAAAATGTGCCACACTGGGCCCTGAGCCTCAGACACCTGCAAGTCTGCAGAAGGGGGAACTCGAGGGGAACCCTGGAATCTATGGCATGCTAAGGGCAAATTTCAGTACTTGCTTAATAGAGTAGAGACATTTGTTGCAATGAAATGCAGATTTGCTGTTAGTGTGAATTTATTGTGCTGCTATAGCATCTTTATTATTTCCTATAAAATACAATCTGATTTAAAAATAACTGGTCCTATGACACTTACAAGGTTGAATCTGATGGGATGTCCATTGCAGATGAATAGCTCTGTAAATAATTTATATCTTTTGTCACTTGTGTGTGTATTCTCTTAGACCTACAGTAATTAGCAATAAGGTCTGGAGTAAACTAGAGAGTGAAAGTATCAGAAAGTCATGTAGGTTAGTGAGTTCTATCGATTCTTTAAAATAATTCTATAGTAATGACTATGGGAAAGAAGCCAGTGTTTTTCCAAGTCTGATTAATAGCTGATTTAATTCATAAGCCTTAAAGCCCAAAGCAAAGATTCATTTGTTTTCAATTCTGTTTTATATTTTTTGGAGCATCGAAGCTTGGATAGTTTATTTAAATGAGGTACATTTATGACTTTTAATATGATTGCCCTCCCATTTACACAGAAGGTAATATATTATGTTCAAAGAGGCAGGATGAGTGAGTAGCACTGGCTGTGAAACAAAAGAAGGCGATCTGGACCCCACACTGGATGTCGCTCTGGACTGACGCTGACATAATCAAGTCCCTCATATTGCGGGGAACAGAAATCTACTCAGACTGCCTGAAACCAACTGGGAATTCACAGTTAGGATACAGAAATAGCTGATGGAACCAGGAAGGAGATGCAGTCAAGCCTCAGTGGGGACCAGAATAGGGATTAGAAAGTAGTCATGAGCTGGTGTTACTTCTGTTGGCCTTCTTGGGCTATACCAGCTCCCGGCTCTCCCCACTGCTTCCACGGGCAGACAGATGTTCTTCTTCAGTGAGACTATGGGGCCAACCACGGTTGCCTTCATTTCAGATGTATATTATTTTTCGATTCAAGAAATGCCAGCCAGCCAGCTAACCCTGATTCCTAATTCCAGATACCTTGAATAGAAAATAATTGGCCCAGTGTGGTCAGGTAGCCAAAGAGCTATGTCCAAGAGGACAGGGTAGTCCAGCACCAGATGGACACGAGGGCCAAAGCTCCAGTTTTTGCCTAAGATACTTGCTGTCAGTCCTTCTCCCTTTCCTACCTGTCTTCTTCTGTGAGCATTACAGACATTTTTAGAGCAATTACTTCACAAGGCATGGAAGCGGGAAAAAGCTACTGAAGAAGTTTTGGGCAGAGGAAACAGCAGGAATGGGAAACTCCATAATGTGCTGAGGAGTGAACCACATGCAGTTGGTAACCGCCAAGCACGCAGTACTGGGTGGGAATGGCATGAAAATGAGAACGGAGCAAGTGACGTGGAAGCTCTGCTAGGCTTCTGGACTTCATCTGGAAGTGTGTATTGGTTTATCTGGGTATTTTTTCCTCTAGGGAGGTAGTCACTGAAGGATTTTAAGTAGAAACTGACAGATTGTGCTCAGAAGGTTACTTAGGCAGATGTTTGAAGAACGGATTGGCTGACGAAGAGCAAGAGTAGAAGCAGAGATGTCATTTGAGAGTCTTGGGTGGGAGATAGAGGCCTGTGCTAGCAGAGCACTGGAAGGGGGGGACGAATTTGAGAAATATGAAGGAAGCTCAATGAGAAGATGTGCTGATGGAATGGCTGTGAAGTGAGGAGAAAGGAATCAGTTAATCCAGATTTCAAACTGGGAGATAGGGTGGTTGGAACTGAGTTGGAATCCAGAAGTAACTTTGAGTAGAAGACAGTGAGCTCACTTTGGACAAGTGAATTTGAAGTATCTGTGGGACATCTAGTAGGTATTCCTATCAGCCTAAGCATCTGAATCTAAAACATGGGGATCAGGGCTCAAGATATGAATTGGGATTCCAGAGTGCTCAACTAGTGGTTAGAAGGATGACAATATGATCACCCCATGAGAGTGTGCAGAGCAGACCTTAGCCTAGGGCCCATGGAAAGGCCCCAGAAGTTCTTTTTTTTTTTTTTTTTTTTTAAGATTGACTGATTGATTAGTGAGAGAGTATGCAAGTGGGAGAGGCAGAGGGAGAGGGAGGGGATGATCTCAAGCAGACTCCCCACTGCTGGGCTTAATCCCATGACCCCAAGATCATGACCTAAGCCAAATTGAGTCAGATGCTTAACCAACTGAGCCACCCAGGCACCCCAAGGCACGAGAGGTTCTAATAAATGCTCTATGTGTAAAATTTTGTACAGATGTGTTAGGAGCGAGGTTAGGGCAGTGAGAAAAGGGCCTATAGCTTTTATCAAATTCTCAAAATGGTCCGTTAGTCAGAAAATTGTTATGGAGCTCTGGGAAAGGGGACAGAAGTTGTTCTTAGAAGCAAAAAACTCAAAACACTTATTCTTTCTGTTGTATAAAGTGCAGATATGCATAGAGCACATAAACAGATATGCAGTGTATCTGTGGTATTAAAATGTCATTGGAGCGATTAAGAAGAAAACGTCTTAAAAGGCTCCTTAGTGGAGTGATAATGAGGAGAGAGGGTGTAAGACATTGGTATGGAGTAAGAGGAGCAGTGGGCTCTCTTCTGTTTTACTCTCGTGTCTAAAAGCCAAGAACAAAAAGAATCTGTGGTTGGGTTTATAGCTGGCAGCCCACTTCTTCCTCCCGTCTGTTACCCCATCAATGTCACCACCGCGACACACATATCCAATATATACCTTCTGAAAAGTTGTAGTGTAGTCAGCTGCATTTACCAAGAGTACAAGGAATAAACATTGCATTTTCCAGGATGCGTTTTTGTTTTGTTTTGTTTTCACCATTTTTGTTTTCACTCTTTCAAGATGATGCCTATAATAACTGTTATGAATATCTAGAGTTAGGAGCACATTTTAAAACCAATCTTCCCCATTAATAGAGATGTCTACTTACCCTGTCTGCTAAGTGAGAAAGAAAGCACCGTTTGTGGTCTGAGCTTGCTAGAAGCTTCCAAGAATTGTACTCCCTTGGGCCTTTTCTCTACCTTCTCTTTTGTAGCTAATAACTTCCTCTGCTGAGTATCTGTTGAGCCCTCACTGCACATGACACCAGATCTAAATGTTGAGTAGCTTCACAGAATTCAAAGAGGACCCAGTAAGCTCTTTGAGAAGCCTCTCTTGCCCTCAGAAGTAAAAGCAGCAGTTCTTTCCAGAGGCAGACCATGCTGCAGGGTCAAAGATCAGGCTCTGAGTCCCTTGTTCTCTAAGTCCCTTTAAAGCATCAAGAGGCTGCCCCTTCTCCATGTAATGTATTACGTACATTTCTAATCTTAATTCTTTTAGTGGTTGCTTATGAAAAGAGGTGCTCAAAGTAACCAGATTTCACTAATCTTTCTATTCTTTTATTTTGATGTAAATTATTGGTCACCCTCGGGGCCAAAGCTGAGAGCAGCAAGTTTTGGGAGGGGAGAAAGCAATATCAGCAGGTTTCTGACCACTGGTTCATTAAGCCAGAAATCATTTATCTGCATTAACTCTTGTTCTAAAGCGTTCACATTTTTAAACATACGTGGGTGAGGGTTTCATAGGGTAACTGCACTTCAAGAAAACAGCTCGGCCCTTTTAACCTGTACTCCTCTTGAAGCCTTATTACTGAAAATAGAGCTATTTTCAGGTCTCCCCATTCAGGACGTTCAGAGCACACCGTATGTGCTCACCTTCCCTACCCAAGGACCAAATGCAATAGCAACAAATTGGGAATGCTAGAAGAGACCGAACATGTATCATTAGAAGGATCATTCTTCTTTCCATTGCTAGTGAATGGTCATAAAGCTGAAAGCCTTTTTTTTTTTTTTTAATTCTTCCAAAAGGCCCCATAAGATAGATCACCATTACATTTATCATTCTTTTCCACTTTCTTTTATGGGATCAATCACAGTTGTGTGCCCAAAACTATTTAGGAGCATTTCGATGTGTAGCAACTTGCAAAATATTTGATTCTAAATACATCTTTTGATTTTAATTCTGAAGCCAGTAACACTGTTTTGTTAAGAGAAGACCAGCCCTCTGTTTTCCATATACTCTTTGGTTGTGCCCTGTAATGAAGTCTCCAGTATCTACATGCTTTGTATGACATGCTTTGGGGACAGCTTTCCTTTTCAGACTCTGCTTTTGTGTCAGCTGACTGGCACCCGCAGAGCTAGGGAAATGGAGTGGTTCCTTGGTGACTCCAGATAGCTGTCAGAATTAATCTGTAGACGGGAAAAGATTTTCCTTGAAAAGAAGCTGGAGGAAACTGTCGAGCAATGCCCGCACATCATTCTAAGGGTGCATTTAATTGTCACGATGGAGGCACGGAAAGGGGATGCTTACTTTGCAAATTAAAACCATGAGCCTCTTTGCTTGAGAAGTGAAAATCAGATTCGGTGGGTTTTAAAAAATATTTAATTTCTAAATTCTCTACATTTTGGTAAATCAAGCCTATCCACTTACAAAGCAGGTCATATTCTCCTTCTGATTCTGAAGAAGTACAGCTGGCATTTTCTCACCCATAAGCACTGAAGAGCCAGATAAGGAAGCAGAGATGAGATCCGTGTAATCTGCTCCTTTCACGTGAAAGGTATCCAGTTAACATGGAAACGGAAGTCTCTGTTTTCTGTTATTTCTCCTGCACCTTGTTTCTGGAAACCAGAGGTTGTCTAATTTGTGAGCAGCCCTCCCTTCCATTTTTTTATAAAAGCAGAAATTCTTTTTTAAATAATTTATCTCCAAATTATTAAGGACACACAGAAGTGTTACTTAGGGGTTGACTTGGACTTACGGTGATTGTATCACCAGCTCTAGTAGCTTGTTACCCTTACTAATTGTTAGTGTGTCAGATTTTTACTTCCTGATTTAGCTTGGGAGGTTAGCCCCCAGATTCATGGCCTTGGACTTATGGACAGAGACAATTTTAAGTTTTCTTTAAAAAGGGACTTGTAGCTGTTGTATGCTGCCCAGGTGGTTGTAATGAACTAAAACGTAGCTTTGATGTACAGCCTGGCTCAAAGCATAGCTCTTCACTTCTCAGCTTGTGAGCTTGAGGAAGTTCATTAAACACTATGTAGGATTGTGCCTCAATTTACCAATCTTTAAAATGGGGATAGTAGCCATGCCTACCTCATGAATTTTGAGGATTTGATGAGATAACATGCTTCAGGTACTTAATAATATAGTGAGTGCCTGGCGTAGATTCAGGGCCTCGTGTTTTGTTTTGTTTTCATTGTCCTAATGCTTATGCTGTTAGCATTCAGAACCATTTGACATTAGCCTTGATGTTGTAAGTGTTACAGTTTAGCACCATCCTGAAAACAGCCTTAGGAGGCTGGATTGTTTGGCCTCCCTCAAATGCTTTGGAATTCCTGTTGTCATAGGATTCAACGTTCCTAGGGCTTGATACATTTACATGATGCTGGTACCTTGCTCATTGCTTCTGAGGCATCTCTGGGATAGGTCTTGGAGCTAGAAGAATACATCAGTCCTCAAGAGCCACAGGACCTTGCCTCACTCATCAACGGATTTGGCTTAGTTTTTCTCCAGTCTCTGATATATCAGTATTTTCATCATGTCCTGTTAGAAGGGCTGAAAGAGAATAAGGTGAGAGGCTTTGCTCTAGATTGCCTGGGTTTGGTAGCAGAACTAGGCCCAGGACCATTTTGACTGCTGTTTATGGAAGGTGGTTAATTAACATGAAATCTTTACACAGCCAAGTTAACATATGTGCCATGTCACATTCATTGCCAAGGTCAGCCAAGGAATATTGCAAAGTTTTAGATCTCATGGATTGAATCACTTAAATGTTAATTCTGAACATTTTATCATAAATATTTAAAGCAAATAACCAATTTCCACTTAATCATAAAGCACAACTCTTGTTAGTCTGAAACCATTTGCATGGAAAATTACACATCACTTTAATGTATTTTCTGTCTGCTTTTGTGTCCATATAAAAATAACAAACCACAGATGCATGCTGACATCATCATCACTGAACCAAACAAGGGAGAAAAGGAAATTATTTCATGAGCTGAAGATTTAAACTGTTCCCTATCAGGTCGTCAGTGCTTTGCTTAATACTTTTAGGAGGGAGCGCCTGTGTGAAGAGTCAGCTGCAAGATCAAGGACTGTTGTTACTTATTCTTGCAGAATGAGTCCAAAATTTAAACACAGTGTCCTCCAAATGTCCCTTGGCACCAATGAATGTGATTTTTTTTTTAATGCTACATTAGGTTCTCTAGTTCATCCCACTCAGCTCCATTGCATTTTCTCTAATGTTGTGTCCAATTTTAAATGACTTGAGTGATGGGCCTTCTATCTTTTACCTGGCCAGCGTAACCCTGCAGTGCCCAGGATTCACCAGGCCTTTTTGCCCGTGACAGCCGGGCTGCAGCAGGCCCAAGAAGAGGGTGGCAGAGCTCACAGGTTTTAATTGCTGCCTAATAGGCTATAGCAACCTGAGCATTTTATTAAGAGGGCATTTAAAATTAGCATTATTATTCCAGAAGATGCTTTCACACTGCAGTAAAAATCATGCTGAGAGAATGTCTGATATGCAACCTTATTTCACCATTTTCTTAATTTCTTCCCATTACTCCTAGTAATATACCTCTCAAGTCATTTTATATTCTCTTTGTACTTCTCTGATGACATAAATAATTTTATCTCCTCCCTTTCTGTTTCTCCCAGTTACGTATGCCCAGAGTAATCATGGTAGGGCATAATCCTGCCACTAGACTTGGAGGGCATTGCCTGCAGGCTTTTCAGAGTTAGAGTTAACATCTTAAAAAGTAGATGTTGATGAATCCCATAGAAGTAGGCAACATGCACCTTCCCAGAGCAATAATCAGGGTAGTTTTGAGGGGGTTTTGTTTTTGTTTTTGTTTTTACTTTTACCTTTATCATCTTCTCCTAAATCATTTAGTTCTGTCATTTCCGGGCCACTCTTTCCTATTACTGACACTCCCATGAGTGAAAGCCGGATTTCAATATCATCCTCTTTCTAGAGAGGAATTTTTATCTCTTCTCTGTGATGATATTTGAGCAACTCTGCTATCATACCATGGTTATTTAATTCTATTGTATTTATAAGCAATTCTCTAACCTGCTGACGGTTGTCATTTAGAATCTTTACTGGTGTTTTTCCTTTCTTCTGCTATTCTCATCAAATCCTGCCACCTCATTCTTGCAACTGTGCACTGTCCCATCAGAATACAGCTACTTTATAAAAAGAGAGGTTTTGGAAAAAGAAATACTGTCTAATTGAGACATATATATACCAAGGCATAAGCATCTACTACCATACTCTGTGTAACGCCTCTGGAAAATTCTTTGTTTGTTGCTCTTTAGGAATAATTTATACTCCTCTTAAGAAGTATTTTCACATAAATATTATTTGCTTTGATGAATTTTAATAATCTTTAAAAATTCTTACATCCTTAAATGCAATTCTTATAATGATGACCTTTTGTTTATCCACATTGATTCATTCATTTAGCAAACATTTGAGGACATTCATTGCACTCCACTGGCTACTCTCTGGGTGCTTTGAAAAAGGAAGGTGAGCAAG
This sequence comes from Mustela nigripes, assembly GCF_022355385.1. NCBI lineage: Eukaryota > Metazoa > Chordata > Mammalia > Carnivora > Mustelidae > Mustela > Mustela nigripes. The sequence goes on from NC_081561.1 coordinate 65,047,976, forward strand.
AAAAGTTCTGTGTTTTCAGAAAGATCAGAGTCCCATGGCGGGAGGCTGAAAAGTGGACACCTACTCATACAATGTGAGACATGCTCTAAAAGAAGTTAGGTGAGCACTAATCAGGGAAAAAATTATGCTTCTTGGGATAAATCAGTATCATGGGAGACTACGTACAGTGTGAGCTGGGCCCTCCAGGAGGTGTAAGGGTTCCTGGAAGGAAGTACGGAGGGAAGGTTACACCCAGAAACAAACCACACAAAGAAGGCACAGACACTTGAAGCCCTTGAGAAATGCTCCGTGATTCAAACAGAGGGCATATGATGGAGGGAGCTAGTAATGGAACAGAAAAATAAGTGGAGGTCCACTGAAAAAGTGAAGCCACAGCCCAGTGATCGAGGGAAGCATTACTCCCAAAGTAATCAGTCTTTGCTTTTGAAACGTGTGTCTTTATTTATGTATGACTGTAGGTGTTTATTAGGATTTAGACTAATGGTTCCCACCCCTAGCTGTATATTACAATCTCTATCTACCTCATTCCAATTAAATTAGAATGTCTAAGGGTGACATCTGTATATTTTAAAGCAACCCCCCCCTCCGCCCTGCCAGTGATTCTGATGGCCATTCAGAGTGGAGAACCACTGACCCAGACCCCTCGACACTTGAAGAGGTTTGTGGAGGCACCCCACGGGTCTCTAATTCATTAGAGCTAGAAAGGGTAACCTTGAGTCAGAACCCACTCCTCGCGTAGTTGGCTGGGAAACAGCAACCTCTGCCTCTCTGCTCACATCTCTTTCCCCCGCAGCATTTTAACCTTCTGAGATCACTTCTACATTACTACCTAGCAAAACAGACTCCTCTCCTGACTCTACGCTCTCCCTCTAGCCATCATCCTGCTCTTCCCTTTATAGCCATGCCCTGTGCTTCCCATTCTATTTCTGCTCTGGTCCAGTCCAGTCTGGACTCCAGTTCCATTACACTGCCTGGTCTTGCCAGCCTTCCAGGTACCACATTCCTAGACTTCGCACACTCTGCTCTTCTCCCTGGATTGTCCTTACCCGTGCATCTTTTTCCCCCGGTTTTACCCACTCATCTTTCAGTATTCAGCAATCAAATCAGAAAAGTGACCTCTGATCTTCCCAGTCTGGATTAGGTGCCAATCCTTGGTGCCACCATGCTATTTTGTGGAGAATTTGTATAATAACATTCATTAGTACTCATTGTAAGTACCTGTTTACATTAAAACAGTGGACTTTTGAGGAAATTGACTTACTCATATTTGTTTTTATATCTTGGGCATAACAGTGCTGAGTATAGAGTAGTTTTCTTCAATTAAAAAAATGCTGAATTATGTTAAATATATTCATTTAGCTTTTTTTTTAAAAAAAAAAACTTCCATATATATATATATATATATATATATTTTTTTTTTTTTTTTAATTTTTTAAGTAAGTTCTACCTCTAATGCTGGGCTTGAATTCATGACACTGAGATCAAGAGTCACATGCTCTACTGTCTGAGCCAGACTGGCCCTCTCCTTTAACATTCTTGACTTCTTCCTTCTTGCTAGCTACCAGTTACTTGTTATGTGCCTGGTCAGGTACTGACTGCTAGGCACATGTATGTATGTAAATATGTATTTATTTTAGGCACATGTATTTTTAATCTTAACACCTGTATTATTCTACCTCCAAGTTAGGCACTGTTATCTTTCTCTTTACAGATGAGGAAACTGAGGCTTTGAGAAGTTAAGTGATAAACCAGAACCGAATTGCTCTTTTTGGGAAATTTCTCACATTACTATTTCCCATTTAATCTGAGCTGACCAGAACTTCTCTAATCTAGGCTGTACATTTTTAAAGCAAAATCTGTAATCCTCCAATTATATTTATTTGTCAATTGGCAGCATTACCAGTCTGTCAAATGACCTTTTTAAAAAGATTGAGGTTTAACTAGTAGTTTTTTGTATTTTTTGTCTAACTTTATACTTTTGCTAGCCCTTCCATGAAAACAGAAGACCAGCAATTCATCCTATTAGGGAATTAAGAGAAACCAAATGATTAAAATCGACAGGTGGTGTCACAAACACAGCCTCCCACCCCACCCCGACCATTCCCAGTCCTCTCTCCCCATGGAAGAACCGCTGGAGCCAATCGTTTCAACAAGGCCCTCTTTAGGAAACCTCATAAAAAGGAAAATTTGCCAGTTCTACTTGCCCCTCCTTGGCTTCCTCCTCCTCCCTGTTAATGAGCAGTGAAATGGCCTCATGAGCGGGGTGCCGGAGGGAGGGGAGAGCAGAGAAGAAGCCTGAATAATCCCCACACTGAATTATCAGCCTCTGCATAATTGTGTTTTCTTTGGCTTCCATCTTTTCAGAGTTCAGCATTTTAAAGTTCTTACGGGACGCGTTGTTTCCAGGTCCTGAGCCAAACCACGTTTTCGGTCCGTGCCACCATCAGTTTGATTCAGCTGTGGGGCCTGCAAGGCTTGTGCTTCTGACAGGGACTCCAGAAAGGAAGGAGAGCTCTGAATGACACAGTTCCCTTTTCCACTGAGAGGCAAGCACAGGGTGGCCTTTTAATGCCCTTGTCGGTTAGACTGTGCATGATACAAGCTGAGAAGCGTGTGTGTGTGGCAAGAGTGGCCCTTGAAGATAAGGAAGGTGCTGAGTGGAATATGAATGTAGCCAGCTTCGCCTGAGCCCCAGAAGGCGAACTAGCTGTTGGTGGCATAGGGTAAACATTTATCCTGCTTTGCCAGAGACTGAGTGGTTTCCTGGGCCCAGAGACTTTCAGGACCAAGACCAGCCCATTCCCAGGCAAATGTGCATGGTTGGTCTTTGCCTTGTGTACTCAAGTTCTGTCCTTACTTTAAAGAAAAATTCACAATCAGTTGGAAATCATTTCCTATTGTCTTTAAATCCTGCCTGGAGTGATTGAATGAGAACAAACAAAAAGCTTGAGAATTTCTTTGGACACCCTGGCGTCACCAGTAACATTGACCCTTGTCGAGAGCTTTCTCCCCACTCCACCTGTATCTTGCTTTCCCCTTGCCTGATTTAGAACCCTTGGCCGCCCTGCTCCCCACGCATCCGAGGTATTTCTTTGTTCTTCCTCCTCCTCTCCTTTTGCTGCTGCTGCAGTAACTCCAAGGATTAAAGAGGAAGTACAGTATGTACTTTCCCCTACTTTGGCACTGGCTTCCCATGGCTCTGCTTAGATGCAGCTGGCTGAGCTGGGGCATTAGGAAGCCTCCAGGCGACCCACAGCTGAACCTGACAAGTCCCCTGCAGCAGCTGTTATCTGAACCAACTGGGTCTTGCCGACGGCAGCAAAGGAATGGTGCTGTGCGAATGTGCAGGAAGAACCCCAGACAAGCCTGTCTCAGCCCCAGAGAGTCTCAATCACCCCGTCTGCATGTGGAGCATGGTGATTGTTCTGGAGAGAGTGGGAAGGGGAGGAGATGGTGTTTTTCCACAGTTATCAAGATAAACAGAGCAGCCAGTGCTGTCTGTGCAGCTGTTTGAGTGTGAGGATGAACGGAATTATTTTATTTTTACTCCGTGGGAATTAACACACCCCCCCCCCCCGACTTTCTTTTAGAGACAGGGAGTCTGTGACTAACCAAATCACTCAGTGATTTGAATCTTTCTGCAGAATGGTGATAATTTGGGGGACTGTCTGGACATATCCCTGTTTGGACATTTAATTAGTGAAAAACCAGTCCAATAAATAAAATAGCTAAATAATCTGAGACGACCATGTGAAGACCTGGCGGAAGGACTGGGGGCAAGGAAAGGAGGTGGAAGAGCAGCAGCGAGATGAAAACGTTATTTCAAGACAAGAAGGAACGGAGCTGTGGCCCTCGGGCCGAGGACAGGATAGGAAATGAGGAAGAATGGTTATTATCTCTTGTATTATTGTCCTAACTGCCAGGCAGTTTTAGAGGTTGTACCCTGTGGCCATAGCAACTTGGAATACCCAAGGTCTCAGACTTAGTAAGTCCAGCAGAGATCCTTGATTGAACTTGTCTCCTTAAGAACCACAGGCACAGACATACTCTGAGAAATAGTTAAGGTTTCAGGTAATGATGGCAGATGGAACACACATCAGTTAGCACGCCCTTCAGAATAAAACCCCACTGAAGTAATGGTAAAGGGATTTTTTTTTTTAAGGTATTAACCTACAAGGATAAGGAAAATGGGAAGAGGAGGTAAAAACATGAAACAAGAGGGAGCTGTAAAGCAGACAAACAAGTGGTAAATGATTCCATAGGCTCATGAGAACTCATTCCTAGACCGCTGAATTCTCAAAGGCTTAGGAATTAGAGGAACCAGGCACCTTTGAAGCCACTATGACTAAGGCCTAAGGCAGGTAGGAAAGGGCTAAAATAAGGATTGATTGAGAGCAGTTAAGACAATTAAGAGCTCTGGAGTGTCTTCCCCACTTCACAGAACTTTGCTTCTCCCCCATCTGTTGGGAAAGTAGAAATTTATTCTTTTCTTTTTCTAGCTTAATGGAGATACAGTTGATATCTAACATTGTATAACTTTAACTTGATCATTTGATACAGTTGTACATTATGAAATGATAACCACAGTAGGGTTAGCTAACACGTTCATTTCCTCATAGTAATACCTTTTCTTTTGTGGTGAGAACATTTAAAATCTACTCTCTTAGAAAATTTCAGGTATAGGGGCGCCTGGGTGGTTCAGTGGGTTAAAGCGTCTGCCTTAGGCTCAGGTCTTGATCCCAGAGTCCTGGAATCAAGCCCTGCATCCGGCTTTCTGCTCAGCAGGGAGCCTGCTTCCTTCTCACTCTGCCTGCTTCTCTGCCTACTTGTGATCTCTGTCTGTCAAATAAATAAAATCTTTAAAAAAAAACAACAACAAAATTTCAAGTATATAATATAGTTTGTTGACTATAACCACCATGCTGTACATTAGATCTCCAGAGTTTATTCATCTTATAACTGAAAGTTTGTACCCATGGACTAGTATCTTTCCATTTGTCTCCTGCCCCATCCACTCCCCCTGACAACCATCATTCCACTCTGTTTCTCTGAGTTAGGGCTTTTTTTTTTTTTTTTTTTAAGATTTTATTTATTTGAGAGAGAGCATGTGCATGCTCACACACGAGCAGGGGGTGGGGAAGAGACAGAGAATCTCAAGCAGACTGTGTCAAGTGCGGGGCCTGAGACTGGCCTCGATCCTACAACCCATGAGTTCAAGACCTGAGCCAAAATCAAGAGCTGGCCGCTTAACCAACCAAGCCACCCAGGTACCCAAGGTAGGCTTTTTTAGATTCCACATGTGAGATCATGTAGTATTTACCTTTCTCTTTCTGACTTTGGAAATATATTCTTTGATGGTGGTAAAAACGAACAAGAAAAACAGTGTCTCTAAACCAGGAAAGATACCATGCACAGTTGAGGAAGGCCTTGCTGTAGGAAGATTAAGTGGTCATGTGCCTGAGAGACCCCATCTCTCAATAATACCCACCCCCACACACATATACATGGACAAATACCCTATGCCCTCTTTCAACACATAGTTTCTAGAACTCTGGCAGCCAGGCCCATATCGTCCATGCAGAGGATTAGAAACATCTTCCTGCATAATTTGACCAGCCTAAGAGGGGAGAGCTAAAGAATCTGAAAGTGGGGTTTTCCTAACAGTTGACCCATTCTGAGAACTGTGTTCTCAGAATTTCCTGTGGACATTTGTTTCTAACAACCTTCTGGACAACCAGACATCTGAGGAAACTAATATGAAACATAAAGACTGAAACAAACAGAGAAAAAAACTATACAGGGAGGTAAAGACTTAAAAAAAATTTTTTTTTAAATCACTGCTTTCTTCAGAGAGATTGAGTAAATACCGCAATCTTATGCCAAGAAGATACCATAAAAAAAGGAACATTTGGAGAATAATAAGAACAGTTGGAAATTTAAAATATTAAAGCAGAAATGAAAAACTTGGTAGATAGCACAGATGATAAAGCTGAAGAACTATTTCAGAGAGTAGAACAAAATGACCAAGATGGCAAATAAAGTACAGAAGTGCAGGAGAAGATAAGGTACTCTACTGTCCAAAACAAAGAGTTTCATAAAGTAAGATTTTTAATAATTCAGAGGAAGATGTTGATACCAATAATTCAAGAAAATTTACCAAAACTGAAATACATGGGTTTCCAGATAGCAGGGGCCTTCTGAGTGCTCAAACCAGTGGAAGAAATTAGACCCACACCAAGGCACATGATAATGAAATTTCAGAATACTAAGGAGATAGAGAAAATCTACATGCTTCCAGAGCAGGACATAGTTTCTCTAAAGAAGAATAAGAGAAACAAGGTCGGGTATCATCATGACTTCTCAATGGCAAAACTAAGTTTGACAGGCAGTAGAATAATACCCTCAAAGTTCTGAAGGAAAACTGCTTCGAACTTAAAATTCTATGCGCAAACTACCAATCAGATATTATGTTCAGACAAACAAAGGCTTAAAATTTTTAGCTTCCAGGGGCGCCTGGGGAGCTTAGTCAGGTGAGCATCCGACTCTTGATTTCGGCTGGGGGTTGTGAGATGGAGCCCTGCATTGGGCCTCATGCTGGGTACGGCGCCTGCTTAAGATTCTTTCTTTCTCGGGGTGCCTGGGTGGCTCAGGGGGTTAAAGCCTCTGTCTTCTGCTTGGGTCATGATCCCAGGGTCTTGGAATAGAGCCCTGCATCGGGTTCCCTGCTCAGCAGTGGGCCTGCTTCCTCCTGTCTCTCTGCCTGCCTCTCTGCCTACTTGTGGTCTCTGTCTCTCAAATAAATAAAATCTTAAAAAAAAAAAATTCTCTCTCTCATTCTCCCTCTGCCCCTCCCCCACATGCGTTCCCTTGTTTGTGTGTGTGTGTGTGTGCGCGCGCGCGCGCGCATGCAGGAGTGTGTTCTCTCTCTCTCAAAAAAAAAAAAAAGTGTTTTTTTTTTTACCCTCTGGATACTGGGAGATGCTCTCCACCAAAATGAGAGAGTAGACCAAAAGCATAATATACACGACAGGGACAGTTCAGCACAAGAAAGAGATGAAAGGAGTCCCTGGAATGATGGGGAAGACAGATCTCAGGATAACAGCTTGCATCAGATCAGAGGGCACCCAGACTTGACTGAAAGTAGCCAGAAGGCCTGGGCAAACTTCTTCAAGAAAAAGAAATTACTAGAAATACTTGATATGTTGGGATGTTTTGAGAGGAACTTTAGTTCAAGTAAGGGACAATTGGGAGAGTGGAGGTGAGTTAGTGTTGAGCCCATACAAAACTAAGCAAAACAAAAATCAAGACTTATTTTTACTTTGGTAGGGAAAAAAACATGCAGGAAAGGAAAGCACTTCCATATATTAGTTGTGATGAATGTTTACATACTCATAAACACTGAATATTGATTCAACCAAAATTATAATAAAATCTAAACTGGGGTGTTGGGAAATGATGCATGTAGAGAGGGGAGAGCTAGATAATCGTCCTCCATAGATGGAGATTGGTAGATAAAAGCCTAAAACCAAAAAATCAAGAAGTAGGGGCACCTAGGTGGCTCAGTGGGTTAAGCCTCTGCCTTCGACTCGGGTCATGATCTCAGGGTCCTGGGATCAAGCCCCGCATCGGGCTCTCTGCTCACCAGGGAGCCTGCTTCCCTCTCTCTCTCGGCCTACTTGTGATCTTTCACTCTGTCAAATAAATAAATAAAATCTTAAAAAAAAAAAAAATCAAGAGGTAGCATCCAAAGCATGATAATTATAAAGGCGCCTGGATGGCTCAATTAAGTGTCCCACTGGGTATCAGCTGAGGTCATGATTTCAAGGTGATAGGATCGAGCTCCATATACAGCTTCACCCTGGGTGTGGAGTCTGGCTTGAGATTCTCTGCCTCTCCTTCTCTCTCTGCCCCTTCCCCTGTTTCTGTGCTTGCTCTTTCTATTTCTCTCTCTCTCTCAAATAAATAAATTAAAAAGTATATTTTTAAAGCACGATAATTATGATTGTGAGATAAATCATAAAGTAATCCACTAAAATGGGTAAAAAACAGTTGTCTCCTGAGAGGGAAGGAAATGCTAAACTTATAGGCTATTTGATGTTTTAAACTATGTATGTTTATTTTATTTATTTTTTTTTAAGATTTTATTTATTTATTTGACAGATAGAGGTCACAAGTAGGCAGAGAGGCAGGCAGAGAGAGAAGGGGAAGCAGGCTCCCTGCTGAGCAGAGAGCCTGATGCTGGGCTTGATCCCAGGAGCTTGGGATCATGACCTGAGCCGAAGGCAGAGGCTTTAACCAACTGAGCCACCCGGGCGCCCCTAAACTATGTATGTTTAAAGCTTTATTTTAGGGGCATTTGGCTGCCTCAGTAGGTTGAGTTTATGACTCTTGATCTTGGAGTTGTGAGTTTGGGCCCCATGTTTAGTGTGGAGATTACCTAAAAATAGTATCTTTAAAAAACAAAATAAAACAAAAAAACCCCAAAACTTTATTTTAAAAATGTGAACAAAAAAAAAAAGAAATAATCAAGTCAGTTTTGTTTTGTTTTATTTTAATGAGTAGTCTAAACACCACAGCAGTAACGTGACTCTTAGTAATATAATAGAATCTTCTTGTTTATTAAAAAATTTCTCTCTTAACAAGTAAGCCTTTTACTTTGTGTGAGTTCCTCTCCTGGGTTTTTCTTTCCTTGAATTTCTGAAACAAGTGTAAGGATTGACATTTTCTTCCTGATCACTGGCTTAGCACTAATGCTGTACCAGTAAAGTCTAAGTCACGAATGGTTGAACTCTCAAGAAGCTTTGGGGAGGGGGAAAACATCCTTGCCAAACTACTCCACCTCCCAACCTGTTTGCTAATCCAGCAGAAATATAGATTGGGGACAGGCTTCAAAATTGAACCTTAACAGTGCATAGGGTTCTTAACACAAAAGGTGCATGGGGAAATGTCTTAAAATGACTGGGCAGACTGTTAATTTGGACCTGGTCCATGCCTTCTCAGCTACTGCTAGAAGCTGCAGATCGTGTAGACCACCAAATAGTGCCAGGTGGAGTCTCTTGCCGTTTTCTGTGCTGCTTGTGGTATAGTTCTACCACACTGACAGATTTTAGCTGCAAAATCTCTTATACCAGTAAGTGCTGAAATTAGTAATTCTTCATGCTGTTTGGAACCTGGAGTACAGTGTAATCAGTCATACACTCCCAGTTAACAACCCCTGAGATAGTACATTATACATATCCATACTGGCTTTTGCACCCAGGACAAAAATACTTGCTTTTCTTTTTCTCTCTTCTGTTATCATTTGCATATGTATTGTTGGTAGCGAGCATTCTTCTCAAGTTTTCTTTAGTATTACTTTTATTTGATTTGATTACTCTGTGCCTAGGTGGTAGGTTTATACATAGTTCTACTGATGCTCAAATGAATGTGCTAAGGAAATCTCCGGTCCTTTCTTTTCTCCCCTCCCCCACCCCTTTCCCCTATCCCCTAATTTATAGTCTCTAGGTAAAGATCCAGAATTTCTCAAAGGGCAGAGGAGGGTCCCTAAAATTATCTGTGAGCATTGAAACAGCTGTGGGTGGTATGTGGCAAGTGTGGGACTTTTATGGGTTGGGTTTGTTTTCCTCACATACATTTCACTTAGTTCTCTGAGGAGCTATTTTGTATGAAATAGGTTTCTTTGCATAGCTTGTAAAGAATTCAGAGGCTTTGAGGGACGTATGTTGTGTCAAGCTTTGAAATCTCTAGCCTGGTTGTATGAGTGTGTGGGGTATGGGTTTCCCATTAAAGGAAAAAATGCATGCAAAGGGTATCACATGGGATGTGTTCAGAAGTTGGTGGCGTTTAATTTAATTCCAGTGCTAGTTTCTCAAGGGTCTAGAGTAAAGATCTGTGATTTCCTTATACCCCTATGGTCTCTTTATTATTCTCTTGACTTTGACTCAGTTTTCATTTCTGTTATTTTGAACATCTTGAGCAGTTCCTGTCTTATTTCTCAGTATGTCAGGTATTTACATTCTTAGAAGGATGTTTAAATTTTTCTTTGGCGAGAGGCAAATTCCTTTTCCTTCTGTTTACCTCCCATCCTTCTCTACTTTTAAGTTATTATAAATTGCATATACCCACCATAGTCTTAGGTTTAAAAAGAGAACCTTTCCTTACCCACCATGATCCTAAAACAGGCTTGCTACAGGTCATAGTCACCAAATGAGTTTTTACAGATTCATAGGGAAACTAACAAATTTAATTTTCTCCTGCTTTTTCTCTAGTGCACAATTCCATTAGTTTCATTTGTCTACATTCGTGGGAATGCACAGCCTATTGGCTAAACTGAAAAAGATAATGCAGCCATTTAAAAGATAAAAGTAGTGAAATCCTCTCCCCCACCCCCAGCATCTTGGGCTAGGAGAAGAGTTAATGAAAAAATGCAAATGTTGAACTTTTGGTAATTTAGTTCTATTTCTTAAAATATACTTTGTGTTGCTTTCAATGTTTTATTGAGTAATAAAATTGGTTAACAGTATTCCACATGGGGATTTGTTCACATTAGCACATAACAGAGACAGAAGAAGGGATTGGTTTATTCATATTCATGCTCTCCCCCTCCCCCCTTCCTCCATCCCCCCCTTTTTCCCCCTTTTCTCCCCCCCCCCCCCCCCCCCCTCTCTCTTATTTTTCATTTTATACCCTCTACTTCCCGTTTTGTCTCTTCATAATCTCTTGAAATTACAATCTGAAAAAAAAGCAAAGATAAAAAGAAAACTAAACCATGAAAATCAAATCAGTTCCTCTTTCCAGATCCTAAAAAGCCTACTTAATTAGATTTTTGCCTATATCCTGCTAAATAGCTGTGATAGGTGAACTGTGTCTACACCTCAGACTCATTCACGCTGTCTCTGTGTCCTCAGGCTGAGTGTTTCCCCTTCCTGTTGGACCCTTTTATTCCCGCAGGGAGAGGTTTTGTAACTTTAGCAAGTTTGTCTATAAAGTTCAGTATTAAATAGATCAACCTACCAACCAGTGAATAATTACTTGATATATTTGATTTTTTAATTTGTTATCTGTCCCCGACCCGAAATATAAATTCCATGGGGAAGAGATTTGATGTGTTATTCAACCCCATGTCTCAGCACCAAGCAGCAGTAGCTAGCACACATAAATACTGAGTTAATATTTGTGTGTATGTGGGCATGTGTGTGTGCGTGTCTCTGTGCATGAGAGAGAGAGGGATTGAGGATTATTAGCCATGTTTGTTTTGTTTTGGTCTTTGAAGCAAAAATAATTCACAAGGAGGACTTTTAAAGTTCATATTGCAGAATTCAGTGTTTTAAGAGTAGGCTAACCTCTTCACCATGTGTGAATAGATAAGAAGCTGTTACGTTTTTCTCTTCACCACTACTGCTAATTTGTTTTAGTCTTGCCTTCTAAACTGTACTAGAACCTTCCTTAGATGCATGTGTATATTCTGTCTTTTGGGTGCATTCTTCACAGTGCTTAGCACAATTTCTGGCACCTGGTTGTTGTTTATTAAATCTTGATTAATAGCAGATTTACCCAGTATACCTGCAAGGGCTATTGACACATAAATGAAATATGCAATTAGGAAATTAAATGTTACGGATTATATCATTTTCATATGATTTATGTAAATATTATAATTAAGTTCTTTTTGCAATATTAATTCCAGATATAATTCCATAAGCTGAAGGCATGTAAGAATGGCAGGATAGGTTCTACATATTTGAAGATGGGAAAAAGGCCTACTCTTTCAAAAATTCACAATTCCTCTAAATAAAAAGCAACTCTTAAATATTTATCTCTAATGTTGGAAAGTGCTATTTTGGTAGCACTGGGTTATGATGTGTTAGTAATTATTTACTCATCTTATCCCCTCTGCATACTTGATTCGCTAGAGCATCAATTTTTTCTGAAAACCAAGATGACTTGTTTCATTTGCCCTTGAATAGCAGAGATGCTGGAACACAACAGCTCCCTCTGTTGGGCTAACCGTCAGACAGCATCCGGGTTGCTCTCCAAGGCAGTAGCCTCTGCTTAGGCTAACTCTGGACACGGACTGTGTAACCTTTCAATAATTCTTCCTCTCCCAAATAAGCAAATGCTGCTGGGGCCCTTTGCAGAAGTCAGTAGAGGAGAATCTATAGCTCCACAGATCAGCCAGAGGGAAGGTTTTCTAAGAGTAACAAATCTTTTCTGTTGCAACCTGCTTTTTCTAGAAGCTTTTTGTCATTCTGGCAGTAAACTGTTTTCCACTTGCTGCCTTAGCAACAAGACCTGAAGTCACTTTCCCCTCCAGTCTGCGGTTTGATTATAAGAGCACTAACACTGTACATAGAACTGGAAGAAAATACCATACTGGCAAGACCTGCAGACATTACCTGCTTCTGGATCAGAGAATTATTTATGTACCTTCTTAGCATCTTGTTGAAAGCAAGAGTCGAATAGGAAGTCTTGGAAGCAAATCCAGATGTTACACAGTCACCAAGTCCCTAACAAATCCTGGAGCTAAGGTTATCGCTAGAGGACCACATCTGGCCATAGCAGAGTTCTCTGGCTACCTCAGAGAAAGAGCCAAAATTTTAAGGAGCCCTTCTGCACACAGTCTCAGGCTAAAGCTAGCTTCCTCAAAAGTCTCTCTTTAACCCAAGAATATGAAGTCCACTTAGAGAATAAAACTTTGTTTACCAAAGAATAGAATTCTGATGGATTTAGACTTCAGTTGATCCTTTGAGAGCTCATTTAAATATTTCTTACTGAATTCAATTTTATCTTGGAGTAGAACCCACTCAGTACAGACATGGGTGAACCTGTAACTAGAGGCAAAGGTTAAGGGTTAACTCTAACCTCAAGTAGGTTGTGGTCCACCAGAACTGAAGACTAGAGAATACAGAAGGATTTAAAGCAGGAACACACATGTTGCTATTTCTCTGTACTTTCTCCTTTTTCTGTACTTCCCTTAGTATGTTAAGAATGTATTGTATGTGACTTAGAAATCAAATCTGGTAGCGTCCTGACAAGAAATGACAGAAAGATAGGTTAAGAATAGGAATCTGTACTTTTCCCAGAACAGGTGGGGAATGCTAATGACATCTTCAAAGCAAAATTCCTCTAAGTCACAGTATTTTGATGTCTCTCTTTTAGGAAATGCTAATGTATTTTTCTTAAGGAATTAAAACTACACACTAGGGTTTGCACAGAAAAGAAACTCTTGTTTGAGTGTGGGTATCTAGACCAAACATGGGCAAAAGATTCGTTTCTTGCTGCTTCATGTATAGGGGAGTCAGGTCGAGAACATTTTAAATAGACTTTTCAAGAGACTAGAAGCTTAAAGAAGGAAATAATACCAGAGAGCGGGATAAATAGGCAGTTAGAATGGAGTCTCCTTCTGTGGGCATAGGGACACTACTGTGGTGCCTGAAGAGGAAGGACAGGCCCCTGCCTGTGTTCTTGAATTCTGCCCTGTGGTGGTGGGGGTGGGGGGTTGCCTCCTCTTGGAGGCACCTTGTTAACATCTATAGTTAGGAATACTCTTCCAGAGACAACTAGCATTCTCAAAGTCTGACCCAAGAAATTTTGTATCCGTGACCTACTCCTTAAATTTCTGTTTAATCATATTGTCCTCTGCCAAGCCCTGTATTAAACACTTTAAATTCTTATCTCATCTAAATATCTCATAAGGTTTGTGTTATTGACCTCATTTTGTAAAGAAGAAAACTCAGGTTCAAAAGGTTTAAGCCTTTTTTTTTTTTTTCCTTTGGTCCAAAGTGGCGGAGCTAATTAAGTGACAGGGCTGGGCGACAAACCTGGTTCTGTTAACGCCTTAGCCCCTAAAGCACACTCTTCAAAACTCCGTCGTGCCTTTCAATTTGAGAGTGCTATCCTTAGAGGTTTTAGGTTTCATTTCATAAAAGAAGACAGAATCTCTTTTCACCCACAATATTACAGCTCCTGGAAACTTCTGCCTTGAAACGTCCTGTTGTGAACTGTGTGCGGGATCCGGTTTCCGTCAGTGACAAGAAGACAAGCAACACAGGGAAGGGAGGAGAATATTAGGAACAGACGGTTCCGTAAGGGCTCATGTGGACAGCATTCATCCTCCTCAGAAATGGCCAATCTGTTGCGTAGCTGCCTTCCTCAGCGCTGTTTAAGTTTTAATTATCTTCCAACTGTCGGAGCTGCTGTTGAGGATCAGAGAGAACAAAGGATAGCTGCTCTCTCTTCAGCAGTGCCCCTCTCTGCACACTGATGAAGTCACTAGCTGCCACTGCCCTTATTATCAGGTTAAATCAGAGTCTGACTGTGCTTTGGAGAGATGATGCTGAACGGAGAAAGGAAAAAATTTCATCTCAAACTCTCCCCCTTATTCAAAATCTTTGGTGGCACAGAAAATGTGAAATCTACTCCTGTTTAGGTGTTACGACCCAGAAGCGAGTTTGGCTTTGTTTTTCACACAAAAAAAAACAAGTGAAAAAGAAAGGGAGGACCCTCCTCCAATCGCCATCCCCATCATCTTGGATTATCAGTAGCTCGGGTAATAAAAACTGCTCTTCTGCCTCAGGGATGCTCCATCACGAGCTCTCTGACGGAACCCAGCTCTTCATCAGGGCTGGAGTCCGTGCTCGCCCCCCTCCTCTAGCCACTGCTCCCAGGTCCGGGCCTCTGCGTTCTCGGTGTAGAGTTGCAGGTTCCCCTTCTGGTCACTGAAGTTGGGGGATTCGTGGCAGCCTATTTTCTACTTGAAGGCTAGATCTTAGTGAAGGACAGAGTCCCATGTTAAACCACTCCTCACTGGGAAAGAGGAGCATGGTGTCTTTCTTGTGATCCTGTTACCATTTTTTTAGAATGTGTATTTGAATAAGGACTTCATGCCATTTTTGTAAATTATGCTACAATTTTGTGGAGACTTAGAAAGTATTGTAGAACCAGAATAATTAAACTTGTTATGAGCATTTACGTGTAACGGGCTAATCAAGAAGTGTGATGTACAGTGGTGAATTGCTAATTTGACCTCAGGATTATGCAGCAGAGATAACGTTATCTTTGTTTATAGAGAACTTTTAATCTGGAGGCATCTCTCAGTGTCTTTCCAACTATATATATTATCTTGTTTGTTATCACAAGCACTATCATTAAGGCTGTAAAGTGTATTCCTGTATAATTTTCTGTTTTCAGTTTCTTATAATTGGGGGATGAAGGAGGGAAAGGTAGCATATTTTTTCCTATTTTTGATACGTGCACCACAGTTAAATTTGGGGAATGATTATTATCTAAAGTTGGAGAACCTGGTTCCATAAGATGTTTTTTATAAAAAGGAAGAAAGGGAAGGAGAGGACATGACTGCATCCCCTTAAGTCATCCTGGACTGTTAACTTTAAGAACTGTCAATGGGGAAGAGCCCTATCAGTCACTTCCTGGCCCCTCTACCTTGAACAGTATTGGGAGAGCTGCCTCTCCTTTGGTGGAGACACAACCTAGGGAACAGGAGAATGATCTGATCAAATTCCCTAAACCACAATCCCTCAATTCCCTCCAAGGTTACAGACAGCAGTACTCACTGTCACGACCATGAGCAGTTGAAAATGCAATGCTGGTTGCGTTCCTGTGGGTTTAAGGAAATCGACAAAATTAGATTCAGGCCAGTGTACCAGGCTTAACATACCCCTTCCTTTCCAGAAAGTCTGTAGAGACTGTCACCGCCAATGGTAAAGAACAGCACAATTCCCGTTCCACACAGACCATTTAGAACTCATTTTTCTCGAACCCCACCTACCCATCCAAAGGCAGTAGCATCAGTACCTTCTGTCTGCCTTGAGGACTTGAGAGGACAGCTCAGGGCCAACCTCCTGCTTAACCAGAGGACTCTGATGAGCACAGCTGTCGCCTTGACTCTCCATACAGGAAGAATGGTGTCTCCCTGCAGGGGGCATGGGCACACTGAACAGCCAGCCCAGGAGACAGCATTTCGATTGGTTATGAAGATGAGTGACCGGCTCGTGTCAAGGAGCAGATGGCTAAATGAGGTGTACCGGGAATGCCGTGAGATTCATGCTTGAAGGAACAGGAGGGAAAATAGCTCATGACATAAAAACCCCAAATATAGTCTCCTTAATGTGAAATTTTTTTTAGATTGGCATTTACATTACACAGTTAACTTGGAGTGATGAGAAATGTAAGGGAATTACCGAATTAGTGAACAGCGATTAACTCAGAAGTAAAATTGTATCATTGAAGTCGAAGGTTGTTTTACACAGCAGAGGAAGGATATTACTAAAACCTTGCCTGGTCTGTCATCTCCTAATTGAAATGTGTTCATTTAATATGCCCCATCCTTCAGAGCACATAGCTCATAATTTGGGAGAGTGTTATCACTTAATCTAGTTATTTTCCCCGGTTCTTCCTTTGAATCCCAGTAAGACAGTGTGCGGCACATTCTCCAGCGATTTGTGTGACACTCAGAAGAATGAGTTTGTCTGTTCATTAACCTGTGAACTGTCAGGTCCCTCTGGAGAGGGAAAGGAACAAGTCACTCCAAGGTTAATGCTTGTTTGTCAGAGGTGAAGCCTCTAGGGAGACACACAGGGTGAACAGGCCGGGCTGCTCAAGACCTGCCCCGTGAAACTCTGCACTGTATGCAGACGCCAGAGCCGTGTGGCCGGGAGGGGTGCTGCAGAGCTGGCTGGGTCACCTCTGCAGATCACTTCCTCTGGTCAGGAGAAGGCCTCCCAGCAGTAAGGTTGAAGCGGGGAGGGGAGGCGGGGGGCTGGTGTACGTATATAGCAGGCACTTTCTGCAAGGATTTAGGAGCAGCGTTGAAACAGACAAAACTGTGAGTGGTTTTTAGTAGTTTCTGTGGATTTTTCTGTTTAACAAGATAGCAGTATTGATTTTATGCATTTGTCTCCAATGGGTGAAATCTTTCCTTGAGTTGGAGAACATCTGATTTGGCGAGTGTCCACGTACCATTCCTAACCACAAGGAGCAGACAGAAGCCGTGCTTCTCCAGTGTGAATGTCTCATGGACATATAATTATACTGACATTCAGGGCTTGAGCTTCCACTGTACCTGGTTTGATTTTCTAGGTAAATCAAATCTAAGTTCTGCTTAATTCTCCGGAAAGTGGTATCTCCCTAATTTTGCCATCCTGCTTCTAAGCTCAGTTGGAGCTAGCCCTAAGGAGCGAATAGAGGATCTGAAGTCAAGTTCAAAGTCTTCTTTAGTCCATGCCCTGGAACACTATACTTGCACCATGTATCTCATTCTGTTGTCTTTGGATTGGTTGTGATGGAACCTCGTTTTCTTCAACAGATTTTCTTTTTACCCCCAGGTATATTCGAATAGTTGGAACTCACAACACAGTGAACAAGATTTTTCACATTGTGGCTTTTGAATGTATGTTTACAAACAAAACCTTCACTCTTGAGAAGGGGCTGATAGGTGAGTATTGCAATTATATATTTTTATATGTGCTAAGATATTTTGTCTTCATAAATTTTGCTAGCTCATTAACTTATCTTAACCCACCTCTTAATCAGCTTTGACTAAGAACTGGTTGATTTGAATGCTTTATGGCTGAGTGACATAGGGGAAGTCTTCTATTTTTAGAAGTAGCCAAAATAATAATTCTAGTAAACATAAAAGAGAAGACTATAAATATTACACTAGGAGTTAAGAATTGAAAATGTCCTAGTGATACATTCAGATTTGCCATATGTGGATGTGGAATGCTTATGATAGTCCAGCAAAGCCTTTTATACCAAAGGCTTTTCTATATTTAATGGTAGGTAAGATCAGGGAAGAAGTCTGTAGAATATTGATCCAATGGTCATGCTTTCCAAGGCTGCGGAGGTATTTTGGCCTTTAATTGGATATGAATGGTGTGCTCTCCATGAGATTGTCTCCGTTTCATGGATACCGTCCATATTTGCACTGTTTAGTCAAGTTCGTCTCAAGAAAATGCCTGTCTGTAATTTAAACAAGACCAGAATAACGAATTGTCATTGTGAAAGTCAAGTTACCTTGTGGGAAATACTGTCTGATCTTTCAAAAGAGTATTTTTAATTTTGGCTTGGTTCTTATTTGGTTGTTTTCTGTTGTGTTATGTTCTTCTTTTAGGTAATATTTAGTCTGGCAATGTGTGCAGTCCAGCCTAGGTCTTGACATTCTAGGTAGTGTGAGTGGCTTTTCCCACCCAGCTGTGCCCATGGTTTTTATACCTCTTGCAAAGATCCTCGTTTGACTGACTAGATCCTCGAATCTGTCTTTACTGCAGCTTCTTTGGAAAGGGATTCTGCATGTTCAGGTGCCCCTGCCCTGGTACCTAAGACAATTCTTTGCCTTTACGAAGGGCTCTGCATCTCCTCTCCTTCCAAGGCCCCCTTCTTGCTGGGACACCTAACATGTTGACACATGTCCTTAAAACACGGTGATGACTAGAATGGGAAAGATGAGTATAACTTGCAGATGTTTACTAATTCTTGGGACGGTCATAAGTCTAAATGTCCCTAAGACCTGCTGTGTCCTAAATGTAATCCTTTACTTAGGGAAATTTGGAAGAGGAGTGTTAGTCAACCGGCAGGAGTAGCCGTTATTCTAACATACAGAGAAATGTTAGAGCTCAGCTAAAATAAATAATTGGGTTTTACCTTTGTTGTAGATATAACTTTTACCATCAAATATAAATGTTACTCATTGTTGTGACTTCAAAGTAATTTGAAAGTTAGCACTGCTGAAGCATTACCTGATATTATCAAGGCTTTTAATTCCATGGGCTGTGAGGAATTGTGGCCATAGATGGTTGTGGGAAGGATACATCCTTTCACCAGCCACCTGTGCTCTGTTATAGACTGTGACCCCACAGCGTATGTGATTGTGTAGTTAGGGGCGTCCTTACTGAGGAGGTTCTTAGGAGCCCAGCCACCCTCAGTCACAGCCCGGGTGCTGTTCGGCGACTCACGTCAGCCCAGTGCACTCTGTTCTGGAAGCTGCCGCACGGCGGGCACCATCTACTTCAGTCAGTGTCTCCAGATTTGTGGACACTGTAATTATCCAAGAAATGGGTATGTTTGGCTTGAGAAGCCATTACAGGGTGAAACTCAGGATCGTCATAGTGAGGGATGCTGTTACTGGTCTGCATTTTTTGTCCAAAGTGAACTCGTCAGCATTATCAGAACCCATAATGGTCTCAGGCACGTCAGGGGATGAAAGAAGATTGCAGCGCTGCAGGAAGCGTGTTCGTTTTCTGGTCAAACACTTTTCTTCGAGCCCTGTTCTAGGATGCTCCCAGGTTTGACTGCAAAGAGCACTGCAGTCATCTGCCTGTCATCGTCCCTCAACTGAATGGTAGCAGTGGGGCAGGCCAGCAGGCATGTGCGTGCACTTGTTGGTAGATGGCCTGCAGTGGGATCCCCTTGGGCCCTCCTCCTTCCATCTTCGCAGCTCAAAGCTGTCCCCACTCTGGGCAGACAGGGAGGTGGCGTGAGTCGTGGAGGAACACAAGGGGATTTCATTATCCTCTGTCTGACATGGCAGCTCTGCTTATTTTCAAGGGGTATTTGAAATAGGAGTGGCCAGCTTTCCATATTGATGGTCTCAGATGCATTTTGGCTGCACACAGGCCTCAGCCAGCCACCCTACAGGGACCTCCAAGAAGGGAATGGCCCTCTAATTGGGGGCACCGTGTACATCAGAATCACCTGGAGTCACCTTTAAATTGGAGTACTTAACTCCTTCCTGCATCTTGTGAAATATGCACTCCTTCCTTGAGAAGCATTGATAGACACTCCAGGTCTTCAGGGGGACAAAAAGTAAAATAATGTCATCATGAGTAACTAGTAAGGTATCAACCCAACTTTTACATTTTAAGATTCAGAACATCTCTCTTTCACAGCTCCCACTCTTTGTTCAGAGATCAGGCTACTCTCATTAGAGCAGTACTCTTCTTAAAGGCCTCAAAATTACTTTAAAAATATTTGCCTTGGTTTGTTCTTTTAAAAAATATTTTATTTATTTATTTGAGAGAGAGAGAGACAGAGAATATGAGAGAAGAGAAGGTCAGAGAGAGAAGCAGACTCCCAGTGGAGCTGGGAGTCGGATGTGGACTTGATCCCAGGACCCCGGGATCATGACCTGAGCTGAAGGCAGTTGCTTAACCAATTGAGCCACACAGCCGCCCTGGTTTGTTTTTGTTTTTGTTTTTAATGAGATTTTAAATGTTATTTAAAATAACAGGTATGTTATTACTGACAACATATAATGATGCCAGGAAAAAATAGGCTTTGTAAGATTTTAGTCTTGTTTCCCACCAAAGGGTTTCTTTCCCACTTCTGTCGACAGCATGTCATTCTTCACACATCTTCACTTGTACAGGTTCATGGGGGAGCCTTGGAACCCTGTGGGCTCATCTACCCCTGGGGATGGGCTCCCCACCCCCAACCTGTGACCACACTGACCAGATCTGGGTGTAAGGTTCTCCCCACAGTGCTTCTCTCACCTCATCTGCTGCTGCCAACAGCCCCTTCTCATTGGGTGGCTGCTTGTAGGTCATGTTGGGCTGTGTTCTCACCTGGGAGAGCCAGCCTGTGCTGACCGTCTCCTCGTTGTTGGGAGGCATTTATAGGAGTCCCTAACCTGCCTTACCAGTGGGCATGGAAGGAGTACTTAGAATAGATATGACCACGTTTTATAAACTTTCAATCTCCCACAAAACTCATTTGCTTTGCCTTGACACCCCCACTTGTGATATACACATGATATTTGCCAGGTCCTTGCAGTTTTTCAGAATAATTGACAATCTTTCCTTCATGTAATCTTGTATTTAAATTCACTTCTTTGAACACCCTATTATTCAGGTGGACGGAATACTACCCACCACTCAACTTAAAGAATTGTTAACTCACAGACTACCTGTTTTATCTCTATGCTACCTACTTCTTTCCTATCAGGTTATTTTGACACCAATCCCTGATGATAATTTTATCATCTTATCCATAAATGTTTCAGTATGTATCTCTAAAAGGAAGATTCCCTTTTATAACCATAATGACAATATCATTATAAATTGAACTATAATTTTTTATGGATATTAAATATCCAGTCAGGGGCGCCTGAGTGGCTCAGTCCTTTAAGCATCTGCCTTCGTCTCAGGTCATTATCTCAGGGTCCTGGGATTGAGCCCTGCCTTGGGCTCCCTGCTCAGTGGGGAACCTGCTTCTCCCTCTGCCTCTCCCTGCTGTTTGTGCTCTCTCACACAAACCTTCTCTCTCTCTCTCTCTTTCGCTCTGTCAAATAAATAAATTAAAATTAAATATTAAATAAATTAAATATCCAGTCAGTGTTCAGATGTCCCTAATTGGATCAAAGTCTGGAGTGAGTTTATGTGTTTGTGTATTTTTTTTTAAGATTTTATTTATTCCTTAGAGCACACAAGCAGAGGGAGAGGCAGAGGGAGAGGGAGAAGCAGGCTCCCCACTGAGCTGGGAGCCCGATGTGGGGCTCCATCCCAGGACCCTGAGATCATAACCTGAGGGCAGAAGCCCAACCATTTGAGCCACCCAGGCACCCCAGTTTATGTGTTTCTACATGTTGCTTAAAACCAGAATTCAGATAAGGTCTGTATTGTTGATAAACAGTCATTATGGCTCTTAAATCTCTTTAAATCTGTAGGTTCCCTTCCCCGTGTCTATCTCTGTCTCTTTCTCTTTTTTTTTCCTTCTCTCTATTATTTATTGAAGAAACTATTTGGTCTTTGTCCTGTAGAGTTTCTTACAGTCTAAATGTGGGAGATTAAATCCCCGTGATAACATTTAACATGTTTCTCTGTTGTAGTTTTTTGTAACTTGGTAGATGGATTCTGATTGAATCTGATTCAAGTTCTGGGTTTTTGTTTTGTTTTGTTTCATTTTTGTTTTTTGTGAAAATGCTCCATAGGTGGTAGTACATATATTTATTAAGAAACACAGAAAATCTTTTGTTATCTTTCTCTTTTGTCTATTCCTATTCATTCAGATTATTTCCTAGATTCATTATTTCATAATTTGAAATGGCAAAATCATTATTTTCAAATTGTATCATTCTTTACTTAGTAGCTTGAAAATCTCCTCAACACTCACTTGATAATCCTGAGGTACAGTTTGCCAGGGAATAGAAGGATATATACCATCTTCAAATAAAGAGGTGGTTACCCAGCATCCTCTGCAGGTGACCAGTGAGATTTTATTTGCGGGGACTGTTTGGAGAGAAAGGAAGAGGAACATTTATCACTTTCAGTTTATGGGTCTAGACAAATTGGACACGTTTTGATCACTTGCAGTTATTATTATTGACATTCAAATTGTCCCCCTCTTCATACTGGTTCTTGAGTCCTTCTGACATGACCTACATAGTCATTAACACTCTTGATTTCTAACATGACACAACATTCCAGGTTCATTTTGTACTTTTCCTGCCCCAATCTGTGATCAGCCATTTCTTCAAAAAGCCCTGGTTCCTTTCAGTGGGAAATGACATTTGGAAACCTCAGTGGAAGCACTTGCTACTGGGTTGGTCACTATTTTTGGGCCTTTCCGGCAGACGAAACTAAGAAATATGTGCACATTTATGTATTTATTTACTTATCATATATTTAACAGGTAAAATATATAATGAGTACATGCTGATACTTCTAAATAAAATTCAGTACACAGAGTTTTGGTTTAGCCTTTGATCAGGCAGGTCCTTTTTCCTATGCTAAAAATCTTGGTGACCAGTGATATAACACAATAATTCATTTGCTTTGTCCCCAGTACATACAATATAGTCTCAGAATTACAGTGTCAGTGCTACCATATGGTTACTGAAAATAGTTTAAGATTTCTGCAGTTATTTTGGGGGCCCTTAGGACATACCCTGCTAGAGACATATGTTAAAATTACTGTGTTCTAAAGTCATCTAAAATAATTTCTCTGTATGGTCATGCCAGTATGTCAGTATATAGTTGGATTCATTTACTCCATTTTGCTTTCAGTGTTTGGAGATTACCTTTACAGATTTTTTTGTTTTACAACTATGTAAAATATAGACATGATTCCAAAATCAAATCTACAGAAGAGCTTTATTTAGAGAAATCCACCTCTCTTCCTCTCCCTTCTACTCCTATAGGTGATCTCTTTCCCCTTTAGTCTTTTGGATTAGCCTTCTATTTTAAATAATGAAAAATAAGTAAATACATACTATGTTATGTTATGTTATGTTATATATAACTTCTATTTTGTAACCTCCTCAATATTCTTGAATAATTGGTAGCATACTATATGCTTATACATACTTTCTTTCTTCACCTTGCCTTTTAGTACTTAACACTTCTCCTAAAGCTAGCTATCTAGAAAGATATTGTGCTTTCCTTTTTCTAGATGCGTGGTACTCATTAGAATAGATGTACTATAGTTTATTTACTCAACCACTTCTCTCTTGATGGACCATTTGGGTTGTTTTTGGTCTCCTGCTCCTACAAATTGTATTGTACAAATCTATTTTTCCTACTATCTCTTTGGGATAGACTCTTAGAAAGGGGATTACATGGTCAGAAGGTAAATGCGTGTGCGATTTTGCAAGATGTTGCCAAATTCACCTTCGCAGGGATTATACCATTTTGAAATTCTCACTGGCAATATAGGGTAATGACTTTCCCCACAGCCTTGCCAGGGGAGCATATTGTCAAACTTCTGGATTTTTGCTAGTTTGATAGGTGAGAAATCGTATTTCAGTGCAGTTTTAACTGCATTTCTCTTAGGAGAGAAATTGAGCATCTTTTCATATGCTTAAGGACCATTTCCGTTTTTTTCTTTTTTAAATAGTTCTTCTCTTCTTATGAGTCTTGTAGATGAATAGAGAAGATGCTTTTAGTAAGACTTGGGGGAGCAGTAAACACTTTACATTGATATTAGAGTGTGGTATTTAGCATTACATGAGTCTGGCTTCCCTTCTTAAGGTCTCCTGGTTCTTCCGGAAAACATAAGCTCTCATAAGCCCCTCTCCATCCTTGTTCTTGACTCTACTGCAGCTTAAGAAATAGTAAGCTAGAGCATGGAGCTCTAGGCTCAAAATTCAAGACTCCTTAACCCTTTTAAAAACTGAGAAGCTTCCATTAGCAGCTTTATGCCTTTAAGGGTTACCTCTATGTCTGCCCAGTAGGATCCACAAAGACTTGTGGCTTTTTTGGACTAGTTTCTTGTTAGTAATTGATGCAGGGCAACCAAAATAGGCAGCATGAGCATAGGAATTCTGCTGCCAATGCTCTGGGAACACTCACGACGGCCGCCCCCATGGAATTGTGCTGTCTAAAGGAAAGGCCGGAGCCTGGGTTCATCTGCCACCAGAAGCAGATAGGAAAGAAGTGTTTCCTTTCTTCTTCCCATCTTCCGGTCTCTCGTGACTTTCTTCTACTGGTAGATCTTCACCAAAAACTAAGCTGGCAAGCTTGGGAGCTGAGGTGTTGGGAACTTTAGCGTCAGAGATACAGTGCAGAACGAAGGAGAGAACAGAGCTGAAAGCAAACACACAGACTGATGCAAAGACAGAAAGTTACAAAAGGGGCTTCAGACAGTAGGGAACTTACCCTCTGGCTCAGAGTCGCTGAGGAAGCACACTGGCCGGACAGAAATACATGGAGTGGAGAACAGCAGAACAAAGGCACAACAGAGTGGAGAAAGGTGAAATATTTAGTTGGGCTTAGATGGAGTGAGCATATTTCTTGCCTAGTCAGATGAGGCTTCGTGAAGAATGATATTTTGAGCTGGGCCTTGAAGAATTCAGTAAACTATACAGAGCATTACAAAAGTGCCAGTTTACATGGCAACAAAAATGGCTGATACTTCGTCCCCTCAGAAGAGCTGGAAGCAGGAAATGGAAATTGGTGGTCTGTAGTTGCTACTGTCATTTCTACAAGTTTTTTGAATTTGTAGCAGTGTGTTTAGAATTCGGTAAAGTTCCCGGGGAAATAAACAGAAATCTGTGCTGTGAAGGGCTTTTGGCATCCCCTGAACTAAGGATATGACTTCTGTGCTTTGCAGCTGTGTTTAAAAAATAAGTGTCCTCTGGAGCAAAAACAGAGATTTGGGGGTGGGAGGGGCGGTTCACTAGGGGATGAAGGTGTTAGAAAGTGGCGGAGAAATAAACTTGCTGGAGTGGCAGAGGAGCCCTAAAGACCTTAATACAGATGGTTTCTTAAAATGACACTATTGAGTCTGGACTAGTCTAGACCAAGAGGCTATGCTTTTCCCAGCCTTTTTCTCTAACCGGATATTAAGGCTGGTTCTAATTGTCAGTGAAGCTTAACTTCTTTATCTACTGTAAATTACTTGGCATTAAGCAGACATTTATTAAGAGGCTGCCAAGTGTATCTTAGGCACTAGGGATTGAAAGATACATAGGTGTAGTTTCTGCCTTGGAGCTCATATGAGCTAATGGAGGAGAAAGACACTTAAATAGAAGGTGACAACACAGTAAAATAGGTCATCTGTTGGGAGATTGGAGCAGATGCTGTAGGAACACTGGAACGGAGGCACCTAAACTGAGTTCAGTATGGTGTCAGGAAAGACCCCCAGTGGAGGCGATGAATGGGCCAGTCCTTGAGCAAAGGCAGAAGGTGGAGGTTCAGGGGAGAATCATAGCAAATGGGCAGCATGTGCAAAGGCCTGTTTATCTCTGACCTACTCCAGAAAAACAGTGCCCATTCTAGTGGACTACCTTGCATCTGGTGAGGCGGGTAAGGGGGATTGGAGTAAGAGTGAAGTTAGCTGTGGTCTCTCCCTCTTCCTGAGGGGAAGGTTAGGCCCTATCTTCTTAGAGAATCTTAAGAGTTTTAAAAAAATTCAGATAAAGTAAATGCCCCACAGTAACACAGACTATTAGTTTGTTTACCTCCTACCCTAGGGGGCCTGTGTTCACTGACAGGAAAGGGCTCCAGTTCTTATGTTGGGGGCAGGATGATTAGACTTGATCTTAGCCAAAAGGCCGAGAAGCAATGCAGGGATCATGAGCAAGCAACCTGCTCATCATGATTTAGGATTCTCAGTCTAGTATGTGGTCTTTTTTGTACATTTACGCTTCATTTTCCTTTATACCCGTTTGTTTGGGGTTTTTTGTTGTTTTTTGTTTGTTTGTTTGTTTTGTTTTGTTTTGTTTTGTTTCTGCTGGTGTTATTTCTGTTCTGGTTGTTTTGTTTGAGAATAAAAACACCCTAAAATATTTTATTGCTCCAATTTTACAGAATTCACTTCTACATTTTACGGGATTGATTTTTTTTTTTTTTTTGGATCCTACTTATATATCCCTTTGTTATAACAGTGATGTAGTGGGTTTGTGTGTGGGGGGGGTCCAAGTAGATGGAAATTTGCACAACAACTTGTTTTTAAATAGGACATCATGGAGCATATATCTAGTATTGCACAACAATATCTAACAAACCATGGTTCTGCCTCAGACTGGCATTATGAATAGCCACGTTGTAAGCAGGCAAGATGTTTCTCTGGCACTGACTATGAAGGATGTCCTAGTGGTTAAGGGGATATAAAGTCTATTTTTGTTTCTCTAGTCCCTAGCTTAGTACCCCAAGCCTCCACACCAAAACCTGGTAGGTGATTTTTTTATTTTAGTATTTTAAATAGAAAATAGAAATATAGGCTGGTCTGCCTGAGACCCCCTGAGCGCCAACCCTAATCCCCCGCGCGGTCCCATTTCCGCTCCAACAAGATGAAAGAAACTATCATGAACCAGGAGAAACTCGCCAAACTGCAAGCACAAGTGTGCATTGGTGGGAAAGGAACTGCTCGCCGAAAGAAGAAGGTGGTTCATAGAAGAAGAAGAAGAAGGTGGTTTTAAGCCCAAGCCCCTTGGATACTGCAGCTCTTTTTAGTTTTTGCTTATACACAATTCATTCTTTGCAGCTTATTAAGCTGAAGAAGCCTGGGAATAAAGTTTGAAACAAGATTAATAAAGTTCTTTGCCTAGGAAAAAAAAAAAAAAGAAAATACATATATATATTCTTATTTCCACCCTTTTTATTAAAAATCATAGCACATATTCACACATTTTTTTCAATTAGTGTTTCTGAGTGATCTTCCCTTACCAGTACACATAGAGCTTTCTCATGCCTTTTATTTTTACATTTGTGCAGTATCCCATTGAATAAAGGTGCTGTAATTTATTTAAACAGTGCCCTTTGACGGACATTAGGTGTTTCCAGTTTTTTACTATCAGTAACAATTCTGTAATGACCCGCATATACATAGTGAGATTTAATCAAAGGTGATTCCAATAGAGCCTAAAACAAACAAAAAACAAAAAATACTGACTATAATTCCCAGAGCCAGCTATATAATTTGCAGGGCAGAATGCAAAATGAAAACATGGAGCCCCTTGTTCAAAGAACTGGCAGAATGCCATTAAAGGTACTTTTTTTCCTTTTCTCTTTCTATACATTACTCATTGTTCATCATATTAAGTGTACTCTTAATCTCCTTTATTTATTTCATTCATGCCTCTATCCTCCTCCCCTCCGGCAACTACTAGTTCTCTGTATATGTCTTTTACTGTCTCCCTTTTGTTCTTTGGTTCATTTGTTTTGTTTCTTAAATTCCACATATGAGTGAAATCATATGGTATTTGTCTTCCTCCATCTTATTTGATTAGCCTTATATCCTCTAGGTCCATCCGTGTTGTTGCATATGGCAAGATCTCATTCTTTTTGTGGCTGAGCAGGAATAGCTGAACCGTTTGGTTTCCTGTGTCACAGAACTAGGCAGGTTCCTCCCCGCCATGCAGTGCCTGGTGGGGTAGTACTTCTTTATTTTTTTTTTTTTTAGATTTTATATGTTTATTTGGGAGAGAGGGAGCATGAGTGGGGTAGGGGAGGGGGCACAGAGGTGGCAAGAGAGAGAGAGAGAGAATCCCAAGCAGATTTCACACCAAGCACAGAGCCCTACTGATCCCAGGCCCTGAGATCATGACCTGAGCCAAAACCAAGAGTCTCTTGCCCAGCTGACTGTGCCCGGGGTTGTACTTCTCACACTCCTTTTTCACATGGGCCTCAGTGACATTCTCTATGTTAAATTTCTCCAGTGCCCAAGTCACAATCTCCGCTGAGTCCTGTTGCATCTATCCAACACACTTGGGACTAAGGCCTTTCAGGATCATAGCCTTTCCATGGCCCAGGGTGACTGAGGAGCAGGGGGAAGCTGACCACAGCAGTCTCCTGGGGAAGGGGCTGTGTCGCTCCCACCCAGAGGGGGGCCACCATGGCTACCTAAGCCATGACGCATCTAAGATCGCATGGTGTTTTTATTTGCTGTTTAATGTTATTTTAAATAAAGAAAAATAAATTTTTAAATTAGTAGCATGAATTTTATCATTAAGTTTTATGCTGAATAATGGTGGTTTTAAATGCAGATATAAGAGCACTTAACTTATATATAAAATCACCAAAATTACACAGTTCACATGTGGTAGCTCATACGTGTATATGGATTTAGTTCTTACCAGAACAGTGGAAATTCTGCACAAAACTAAGATATTTTTATTTCGCTTCTTAATTCACACAAAAACTTAATCCACAAAAACTCTCTACCTTTGGCTTACTCTGTAAGGTTCCTCAATAAGGAAGGACTGAGGTGGAAAGGAGCTACAGATTGCCTGATCTTTGCCTTTCTTTTTATGTTATTATTGTCAGCATGAATGCCTGGCTATAATAAGGAAATAAGAGTGAAAAAAACATACATTAGAGTTCCTTAGTCATTAGTACTTCTTGGAAGACTCTTACCTTCTTTCTACATTGGAGGCAAATTCTGGCTAGAAGGGGAAATGTGGCCTCTGTGGGCTGTCAGCAGCCTTGCTGACTCCGTTAAATTCGTGGCACCTTTGCCTTGTCCTTGCTTTGAGTCTTTTTCAGCAACTATCCATGTGGGTCCCCTGGAATTCCACACGAAATGGAATGGGGTAGCAGGGAATTTTGGACACACTCACTGCATATCTCCTGCGTTTGGAGGAGGTACATAAGTTTAGGGGTATGTGGGTGGCTCAGCCAGTTAAGTGCCTGCCTTAGGCTCAGATCACGGCCGCGGGGTCCTGGGATCAAGCCCCATGTCAGGCTCCCTGTTCAGTGGAGAGTCTGCTTCTCCCTCTCCCTCTGCCCTCCTTCCCACTCATGCTCTCCCTTTCACTCACTCTCCCTCTAAAATAAATAAATATATTTTTTAAAGTTAAAAAAAAATAAGTTCAGAGATAAGATTATTAAGAATTTTAAGACTGAGGCAGTGGAACATTTAAACTAAGCGTGAGTCTCTTCTGAGTTTAGGACCTGCCTGAAAGCACAGGTTGCATTCCCATGAAGGAAATCCTCCTGATTACCACTGCTATGTTGCATTGCTTTGGAAGCTCTGGTGAGGGGCAGAGTGGACAAGAAATAGGTGTGAAAAATATTGAGGAAAAGGAACCAAATATTTTTTGCAGATATGATATAAGATACCCAAGGAAGTGAACTAAAAAATTACTAGAAGTAATAGCTATGAGGAATGTAGTCAGATATAGTAATAGATACAAATCAAGTGTTCTCAAAAATCCCAATAACCAGTTAGAAAGTATAATGGAGGGAAATTCCATTCATAATTGTAAAAACTGCCAAACACCTGAGTAACAGTCCATGAGCCACGCTTCTCCTTTACGTCAGTCCATCCCTAGCCATTTGACCAAGGATCACCCATCTCTGACCCCTTCTTATGCCATTAGAGATGGGATAAGGCTCAGGAACAAAGGTGGGAGGCACAAAGAGACTCACAAGTCGTGTGGATTATAAGGTGAGCATGCCAGGGAGATCTGCCAGAATTTAAAACTTTTTTTCCCTCCTCAGAAACAACAAATACCTACCATGGAATAAAGTTAATAAATACACAACCTCTAATTAAAGAAACTATCAATTTTTAAGAGACACTGAAAAGACATTATTTCTGGGTGGAAAACTTTAATGTAGTAAAGATGTTAGTCCTTTCCATCTTAATCTATCAGTTGAATGCAGGACTACTCAGAATCCAGTTGTGCTTTAAATAAAAAGACAACTTTGAGTTAAAAAAAAAATTCCAAGAGAATGAATAAATGGAAATCCCTTCCGCCCTGCCAAAGATGGGGGGGGGGGGGGAATAGAATGAGAAGTCTAGTATTACTGGGTATTAAAATTAGTACTTGTCGCTCTCGCCAGCAAGAACGACCAGGAGACCTCAGTGAAGCAAGCTTTATTTCTGCGTAGCTGTTGGGATCTCCCTCTCCCCCGCCCATGCATGTCTATATATACCAAGGTTGCACAACCAATCACTCGCAGCCACATAGATACAAAATCCTAAGTTCCGCCTACTGGCTCGCATCCAGCCGCCATCTTAATGGCATGTTTACTTTCGGGCACCAAAAAAGTCATGCAGCGCCCGGGGGCCCCCCCACAGGCCCAGCCGGAGCAGCTCCGCATTGTCGCCACCCGGCGGCGGCGGCGACAGCTTGAGGCAGCGGTGGCCGAGGCAACGAGCGGGCACGGCGGAGCCCAGAAGCATCACCGTGCATGCGCTACAAGCCGCTCGGGCACCGACATCTCCCCCTTTTCTTTTATATTAGGCATGCAAGGCAGGAGATCGTACCTGTCTTAGGTTGTCAGCTGCCACGAACATGCTTACCCATCATCGGATAATTCCCCCTGGTTGGAGAACTCCTGGTTTAGGTTGCTATGTGCATGCAGCCAATCTTACCCGTCATTGACTACCGATCTAGTGCTGCCAGCCAGATTTGGGGAAATGTACCAGCTTCCAGTGCCATGCAAGCTTGTACTAGCGCCAACTGTTGCCTACATTGTTGTTTACGTAATGATGCAAAATGGCGGAACATAAGGATTTACAACAGATACCCAATCCCGTAATGGAGCTATGTCAATCTTATCTGCTTAACTCTTTCGACAGATTAGCAGCAATAGAAAGGTCATTATAGGCCACAGAGGTTGTGCAAAGTCCAGAAAGTGATTGGATGCATCCTGTCGTCAATAGTTTCTGGAGAATGTCCACTTGTTACAGATGTGGTGAGAGCTACAGCCACTGCAGTTGCTGCAGCTGCGGAGGCTGCTACAGCCGCAATAATGGCTGCAGTGATCCCAAAGTCTCTTTTATGTCTTGAGAGCAATACAGGCGAATTGTTAGGATTTACAGAAACGGGCATGGGAATGAAAGTAGGTATACAGGAGGGAGGATGGCGGACTCATTCGTCAGTGGCATGGGAAACGGCCAGGCTTTCACTATTGCCCATTGGTGCATCTGTTGAAGGGATGCTGGTGTCGCCAGGATCGCTATCAGGCTGAGCATCAGGACGGGGCGGGCCATGTTGATCGATTCTTCTAATCAGTCGCTCTGGGACCCAGATAGGCACTTGGGCATCCTGTGGAAAAAGACAAACAGAACCTCGGTGCCATCTTAGGACCGGGTCAGGGCCTCTCCATTGGCCCGTGAGTATATCCTTCCACTTTGCCTGGGCTAGAGTGCGTTCGGTAACTGCCGCATGCCATTCTGCTGCAGATGTACCATTATGGTCCAAGGACAAAAAATTTAAAATGTAAAGAGAGAGAGATGTAAGATCACGGGGTGACTTGTAGTCATCCCCTATTCCCCCTTTTCTTATTTTTTGTAAGCATCGTTTGAAGGTGCCATTGGCGCGTTCAATTATTCCTTGACCTTGTGGATTGTAAGGTATACCTGTAGTATGGACTATACCAAATTGACTTAGGAATTGATGGATAGATTTTGATGTATATGCAGGTCCATTATCTGTCTTTATTTGTTTTGGGATACCCCAATCTGTGAAGCATCGTAGGCAGTGTGTGATGACTTGTTTTGAATTCTCCCCCGTGAGGGGAATAGCCATTATGATACCCGAATAAGTGTCCATTGATATATATACGTACTTTTGTTGCCCAAATTCAGGTACATGTGTGACATCCATTTGCCATAGGTGATTAGCTTGAAGGCCTTTGGGATTTACCCCTAAGGAAGGCTGAGGGAGTAATGTGGCACAATTCCCACAGGTCCTTACTATATCTCTTGCCTGTTCTTTGGTGATATGGAATCTATATCTTAAGGTATTAGAATTCACATGCCATTTGCTATGGAAAAGCTTCACCTGTTCTAAGGTAGGGCAAATAAGTTGGAAACGACTATTGTGGTCTGCTAGAGCATTGCCCTCGGATAATAGTCCTGGTAGGCTCATATGGGCTCTGATGTGATCTATAAAAAATGGTGCAGTGCGCAGTTGCACAACCTCTTGTAGTTGCCTTAAGATCCATGGAATAGGTGAATCACTTAAGGAGAGGATGGCTGTTTCAATATTTTTTGTTGCATTTACCACGTATTGACTATCAGAAATAATATTTAGGGGAGTGTCTGAAAATCTTTGGAGCACTAGGAGCACTACTAGTAGCTCTCTGACAGAGGGCGCTAGGGAGTCATATTTTTTCCCGGCTTCTTTGTATGTCTTTCCCTTTAAAGGTTCGTTAGGGACTTCCTCTTTTAATTTTAAGTGTGTCATGGCTTCCCCAAGCTCATCTTCAGAGGAGCTCTCCTCTGAATTTTCTCCCCCTCTGCTAGATCCTGCCTTAGAGGCTTCTCTGACCTGCTCCTCGATAACATTTTTAACCGTTTCATGGTTAGAGTCCAGCGGAGTGCCGTTAGCCTTAAGCACCTCTGTCAGCAATCCTCCCATCTTAGTAAACTTTGATCCCATTATTTCTTGTCCTATGCCTAGGAACCCTTTTACTTCTCGTCCTATACATAGGAACTTTCTCACTTCTCGTCCTATACTTAGGAACTTTCTCACTTCTCGTCCTATACTTAGGAACTTTCTTATCTGAAATTTTGTGCACACTTACCGGATTGTTGCATTCACTGAGTACTCCTCGGTGTCGGTTTCGAGTTTCCCGGGTTTCGGCACCACTTGTCGCTCTCGCCAGCAAGAACGACCAGGAGACCTCAGCGAAGCAAGCTTTATTTCTGCGTAGCTGTTGGGATCTCCCTCTCCCCTGCCCGTGCATGTCTATATATACCAAGGTTGCACAACCAATCACTCGCAGCCACATAGATACAAAATCCTAAGTTCCGCCTACTGGCTCGCATCCAGCCGCCATCTTAATGGTGTGTTTACTTTTGGGCACCGAAAAAGTCGTGCAGCCCCCGGGGCCCCCCTGCGGGCCCAGCCGGAGCAGCTCCGCATTGTCGCCACCCGGCGGCAGCCCAGGCAACAAGCGGGCACGGCGGAGCCCAGAAGCATCACCGCGCATGCGCTACAAGCCGCTCGGGCACCGACAAGTACTACCTATTGAAGTAGCATGGCATTAAATATAAGAGTAAACTGGGGGCACCTGGGTGGCTCAGTGGTTTAAGCCTCTGCCTTCAGCTCAGGTCATGATCTCAGGGTCCTGGGATGGAGCCCCACCTCGGGCTCTCTGATCAGTGGGGAGCCTGCTTCCCCCTTTCTCTCTGCCTGCCTCTCTGCCTACTTGTGATCTCTGTCTATCAAATAAAGAAATAAAAATCTTTAAAAAAAATAAGAGTAAACTGGTAGATAAATTAAGCAAACTGAATTAGATCTTAGTATGTGTAAGACTGTTGTGCAGAATAAAAATGCCATTTCCCATCAGCTGAGAAAGAAGGTAATACAGGAAATGCTGCAACAGTTGGCAATTGGAAACACTTACCTGAGATTTTTTCCGCATACTGTATACCAAAATAGTTTCCTCGTCAGAGTTAGATTTTACAATATTACTCCAAAAGAACCGTAGAGAGCTGTTAATAAGTATTCATTTGAGCTCAAGGTGAGGAGCTCCTTCCTCAGGGTAAAAGCAAAGGCAGAAACCATAAATAGAGTTCAAAGGTGTTTGACAAACTGGGAAAAAATAATTGCAACATTCATGACGATGAGTAATTGTCTCTAATATTGTAGGAAGTGCTTTCATTAAGTAAGAAAAAACATGAATTCCCAACAGGTAATGTGCACGAACAGCAATTTATTAAAAAAGGAAGGAAAAAAACATAGTTGTCAATAAACTTGAAAGAGTAAAGCCTTACTAATAATCAAAGAAATGCAAATTAAAACAAGATACCATTTTTTGGCCTCTTTTATTGGCAGATAGTTTTTATTTAAAATTTTTCATTTACATGAGCAATACAACAATCATTTCTCAGCAAAAAACAAACAGAAATACATGGTGAAATAAAATATTTCCATTTTAAACATGCATTAGCCTAGTTATTTCTAAACTTGAGTATCTTTCTGTGTTTATTGGCCATTTCTACTTATTTTGTGAATTACATCTTCATATTCTTTTTTAGCTTTTTTGATTGCTTGTGGTTTTTTATTATTAATTTGTAGATTATGGATATTCATCCTTTGTCTTGTATACATGTTGCAAATTTCTTCTCCCACCCTGTTACATTATAACTTTATGATGTTCTTCTGCAGGTTTTTATTTTGATTTATTTTTTTAAAAGATTTTGTTTACTTGTTCGACAGAGAGAACACAAGCAGGGGGAGGGGCAGGCAGAGGGAGAGGGAGAAGTACAGTCCCTGAAGTGCAGGGTGCCCAATGTGGGGCTGGGTCCCAGGACCCTGAGATCATGACCTGCGCCAAAGGCTCCTGAGCCACCCAGGCGCCCCTTATTTTGATTTAGTCATACCTTTCAGTCACTTCTTTTCTTTCTTCTAGATTTCATAACTTGCTTCAAAACTTCTTCCTCCGTCCAAAATATAAAAATATGCCTCTCTGTAGTTGTCCGTGGTTGGTTGTTGTTTTCTTTTGTGTGTGTTTTTTTAGTATTTAGCTCTTTAATCCACTTAAATTTTATCCTATTTGGTCTGAGGGACCACATACTTTATTTCTAAAATACGTCACCAATTGTTGTAAAATCCTTTATTGATTATTTCATCCTTTCCCTCATTGATATTAAAATAGCAAATACCATGGATCTCCTTATCTATTCCAGATTCTATGACACATCATTTAAGGAACTACAACTTTATAATCTATTTTGCTGCCTACTATTGCAAATCTGCGTTCACATCTTTTCTTTTTCTAAATTTTCTAGGCTATTCTTTCAGATTTTCTTTTCCAGTGAACTTGAAAATCAGCTTGTCAAGTTTCATTTTAAATTCCTATTGGCAAAGATGTTTTAAATGAAAATACTTAGTATGGGTGAGGCTGTCACAAAATGGGCAGTGTCACATATTGCTGAGAAATGTGTAAGTTTTCTAGAAGGCAATTTGGCAATAAATGACGTATCTTAAAAATACCCTTTGATCTAATACTTCTACCTTCAGTAATTTATCCTAAGGAAATATTCAGGTAGAGCATTTCTTTTACGTGTATGTACAATGCAGTGTTATTTATGATAACCAAAAAAGGGGAAGGACTATGAAAGTCCAACAATAGGGGCATAGTGAAATAAATTCTGGCACATTCACAAATCAGCATTTCTATGTAACCATTTATAACATAGAGAAATGCTCATAATATAATGTAAAATAGAAATAGGATACCATTTTTATAGCTAGATTGATGCCAGCATTTTAAGATTAAAGATATATATGTATTTTTATATGTGTATGTATTAATTTTCTAGGGCTGCCATAAAAAAAAAAAAAAACAGAGTGAGAATCTTAGACAACAGAAATTTATTTTCTCACAGTTGTAGAGGTTAGAAGTCCAAGATAGGGTGTCTGGCAGGTTAGGTTTCCCCTGAGGCCTCTCTTCTTGGCCTGCAGGTAGCTGTCTTCTCGTTGTGTTCTCAAGCTGCTTTTTCAGAATGCATTGGCATCCCGGGTGTCTCCTCCCCTTCCTATAAGGACATCGATCCTATTGGATTAAGGTCCCTATCCTTATGATCTCATTTAAACTTAATTATCTCTTTAAAGGCCCTATCTCCAAATTCAGTCGCATTCTAAGTTGTTGGGGATTGCCACTTCGACATATGAACATGGAGATGGGGGCACACAATTCAGTCTCTAACAGTTCATTAAAAGTAAGGAAGAACATTAGAATGTTAACAGAGGTTTTCTGAATGGTGAGACTGTAGGTAATTTTAAATTTTTAAAATTTTCTGCATTTACATATTTTCTTCAGTGAATATGTGTTACTTTTATAATCAGAAGAATTATTTTTTTTTTTAATTTTTTTCAAAGAAAGCTATTTCCACTTTGCCTATCCTGAGGGAGAGACAAGGCAGAGTGGGCAGGGCCAGCACCAGTGCCTTCTAGGCACTGCAGCACCCTACGTACTCCCAAAGAGAACCCACGAAATTAAAATAAATCTTATTTCTGGGCTAGGTAGGGGAATTTTATGGTGAAGTATAGGGATTCACCTGATGGTTCTGTTGAGTAAATCAAGAGTCCTTGAGATGAAAGATCACCAAACAAAAAAGCGTGTACTGTGTGATTCCGTTTGTAAACAAATTCTGGATCAAACAAAGTCCCATAGTAACAGAAAGCAGATTCACAGTACTTTGGGGCTAGGGGAGAAATTACAGAAGGGCGTGAAGAAATTTTTGAGGATGTTGGAAAGGTTTGTTATCCCGATAATGCTAATAGTTTCATGTGTGTGTTCACATATGTTCAACTCATCAAATTATACATTTCAAATATGTGAAATTTATTGTGTGTCAATTATATCTCAAAGAAGATGTCTGAAAATGAGAAGAGGGGACTGGAAGGAAAGATTCCAACAGCCTTTGAGGCCCTACAGTATTCCTTATTCATTAAAATAGCCACCCGAGGGCTGTGCTTTTGTGAATCAAATGAGATCATTGGGATCTGGAGGCTGAAGAGCAGGCGGCTGTGTAAGACGTTTTGAGGGGAGGCCTCTAAACCTGACGGCCTTTTTCCTGCCTCATAATTCAATGTAACAGGGCTTGGGTGTGTCACTGATTCGAGTAAAATTAAGAGATTGTATGATAGCGGGTGCCTGGTAGGTGAGCCAGCCCAGGACGTAGCAATCTTTTTGAATTTATTGGCTCGTTAATATTGTGAAGACGGGTGTGTTTCTTTTATAGCTGCATATGGTACTTACCGTTTTAAAGTCAGGAACTAGTACTGTGCTACAGGAGAGAAATGTACTTAAAATCACAACATTTATCTGTGGTAAAATTATCATAAAAACCACCTAGCACTGAAACAGGGGATTACTTCAATTCTGCCCTCCTTATGACAGGAAATGGTCGTTGGTGAAGTTGTTTTCCATGAAGCTGTGATGAAATCAACTAAAATGGCAATAAACTGGAGTGTAAAAGCGAGGGACTCAAGTGAGATGCGAAAGTGCAGAAGGTGTTAGATGTTCCAATTAGAGTCTTCAGGAGATGATTCTGTAAGATATTAAATATGAATTGATGGGGTTCTGAGTGGGGCACCGTGGGCATCGCAGGCAGCTTTCATGGCTGTGGGACACGGTCCCCGTGCCCCCCATCCTGACCCGGAGGCTGCCATCCTACTCCTGGCCACAGAAGCGGGATGACAGAGAAATGGTCTTTGGCGGCAAATAACAGGAAAGGGCTTACAGCCCCATTTCCTTCCTTCCTTGTTCAAAACCGAGGAGCCAGTTGCCCCGGGAGCATTATCATCCTTGTTTCCAGTGATCCTTTGATGAATGTTCCGTAGTTGCTGGTTATAAAAAATTGGAAGCACACTCCAGTAAAACCTCAGTGAGCTGTGGAAGCACACTAAAATATATATCATCAGAGGTATCTTTATATGAGAGAAATAACTTACAGTGATACTGGATTCCACATGTCACATGTACTCCCTTCTTGCCGCTGCTGCTGTCCTCGTGCAAGCCCCCAGCTTCTCTCCTGCCCTGTTGGTTGCCTGTCAGCTCAGCGGGGCCCCACATCCTTTCCAGCCCTCCCCATTGTTCTCCATACTCCTGTGGAATGCTCCTTTGCTCAGAACCGCTCAGACCCTTTCCATGGCTCTTAAGAGAAAGTCCGCAGTCTTTACTATGGCTTGGAAAAGCCTGCGTAATCTGCTGCCTGCGTACCTCTTGGCCTGGTACCAGTTCCCATCTCATCTTCTGCGATTCGGCCACAAGCCTTCTTCCCATTCCCAGGAGGCCCAGTACATTCTCTGACCCAGGGACCTTGTACACCATTCTCTCTGGAATGTCCCTTACCCTCACCCCATTATAGCCCACCCCCTTTATCTAGGTAACCTCCTATTGATCCTTTAAATTTCAGCTTCAGTGTCACTTCTGAAGAAAAATTTTGTCAGACCCCTACCCCCCAGCTTAGGTAAAGTTTCTTTCTATGATGCTAATAGATCAGGATTTTTTTCCCCCTTTGAAAGTTCATAGTTTCATTTGTAACTATACATTTTATTTACTTCGTTTGATGATAGAAGGCACTGTGTCTGTTTTGTTCACTGCTGTGTTCCTAGAACCTGGAATCCCAATACTCAGTAACTGTTTACTGAATGGATAGATGGACAGAATGATATGTTGCATTCTGACGACCAGAAGATTAGCCCAGATTCTGGTTCCCACTTTGCTGCTGATTTGCTATCTAATAAATAAGACACCATTTTTCTGAGGCTCAGAGTTCTCAGCTATAAAATGAAAAAAACTAATGATCTGTTGTTTTTTGCTTTGTTTTGTTTTTAAATAAGCATCCTTTGGGTGTAGGTAATTGTGTTAATCATATATCTCAGGTCATTAATACATCATCCTCAGTGATCCAAGCAAGGCCTTCTTTTTTATGTATGTTTCCTCTTTGCTTTGAACCCTGCTTCTGTTCTCCTCCACGACATCATCTCTAGTGTGTTTGGTTATATGTTTGGTTATAGTGAGTTTCCTTAATATGCACATATATTTTTAAAATCTGTAATGTCGGCAGGTTTTGTATGTTTTAATTTTCAAAAATGCCTTTATGCTATAAATCTTACTCTTTTTCATACTTTTCTCAAGCAATATTATGTTTTTGAAACCTATACATCATTGCTTCTCAGTGTGCCTTAGTATTCCATCATCATAATTATAAACATATTAACCAATTTACATAGTCCTTACTGCTTGCCACACGCTATTCTAAATCGTTATAAAATCATCTGTCACCACAGTCTTGTAAGGCAGGTATCGCTACTATCTCACCTGTTTCATTCACATAGGTGCCTCCAGATTCCTGCTCTCAAAAACAGTGCTGCCATGATGAATGTTCTTGTATCTATCCCCCTTTGCATCCGCATGAGGATTTCTCTGGGACCTGTCCTCAGAAATATGATCCTGGAGGACTAAAGTACTCATCCATTTTGCTTCATAGTGCAGATTGCCTTCCTGCTCAACTGCTGCCAGTTCACGTTCCCACCAGGAGTGCATAAGAGCAACTTGCCTCTCCATGCCTGTACTCCTGCGTAAGGTGGCTCTTCTACTCTTTGCCCTTCTGATAGCCATGATGCAGTCCCCTATTGTTCAATTTGCATTTCTCTCAGTCCTGGTGAGCCACTACCATCTCCCTGACTGTTATGTAATCTGTCTGCTTGTGGCTCTGCCAGCATCTTCTCTTGTCCTTCTCTTTGCTCTCACACTTCAGCCAAAGTAATCCTCTTGGAACACC
This sequence comes from Mustela nigripes, assembly GCF_022355385.1. Classification (NCBI taxonomy): domain Eukaryota; kingdom Metazoa; phylum Chordata; class Mammalia; order Carnivora; family Mustelidae; genus Mustela; species Mustela nigripes. Next base: position 65,087,627 of record NC_081561.1, read on the forward strand.
CCTTTGCTCAGAATCCCTCAGAGGGTTTTTTTTCTTTAATCCACTGAAATTGTAGATGCTCTGATGATGTCCCATACCTGCATTCTTAAGATAACTGCTGCTTGGACAGGATGTATCTTCTAACTAATTATTGGATTTGGTGTTGACTAATATTTATTTTAAAATCTTTACAATTATTTTTCCTTTTCTTTTTTTTTTTTTTTTTTAATTTTAGTTGGTTTGTTTATTAATCTCTGCACCCAACATAGGACTCAGACTCCTGACCCTGAGATCAAGAGTCACATGCTCTTCCAACTGAGTGAGCCAGGTGCCCCTACACCTAATTTTTTAAATAAAATGGGCCTATCGGTTTCTTTCCTTGACCCGTCTCTAAGTCATTTTACAACCAAAGTTATATCATAATGACTTGAGTAGCTTTGCCTCTTTTTCTGTTTCCTGGATCAATATGTAATAAGATATAAATTATTTATTCCTTGAACTGAGTGATTCTCAAGGTTCTTTTCTAAGTATAACTTTGGTGATTTGATGAGCTATGGGTTTCTTACCAGTATTTCACTGGTTGTGTAGATTAGCCAAATTCATAGGTATTCACGACCTCAGTGATACCAGACAGGTTTAATCTACTATGGAAGCAAAGTGGTTTCTTTTCCATCATATGCATGGATGGCTATAAACAGGAGTTCCATGGTCAGCTAGTAACTATTATCATACATTCACCCATTTTACTAAATCTTAGCCACAAAAATCTTTTTGTATAAATTGTACCTAATAGATTATAAAGGAGATTCTCTATAAAGGAGATTCTCTATTGGTCTCACTTCCATCCAAATCCCAACTCATTTACTGGACTCTCTTTTCCTTCTCCATAGAAATACACTGCTTTATTTTATTCCTTCTTCCTTCCTTCTTTCATCTTCTCCTTCCCAACTGTCTGATTCTTACGACTCTAGAGAAAAAAAAACGGGTTCTTTGAGCCTAAAGATGAAGAGATTACCAGAAGGAATGGCTTTGGCAAGATTAGAATTGTGGGTAGCAGAGGGAGGGGCTTTGGTCTCTGCAAATTTAGCAGGCGATACAGAAGAAATTCTCATGCTGGTGCATATTCCATGATGGAGAGCTTCTGGGGCAGACACAGAGTAATGGTGTCTGGGCTCAGTGGCTTTAGAGAATATGGGCAGTTGCACACTCACTCCTGTGAGCTCAAGCCACTTCTGTAACTGTATCGCAATTCTCTGAATCTTGTTCTCAGCTGGAATGAAGTCCCAACATGGGACCTCACCATTCCGACATCCGCCATTCTTCCTAGCACATATCATTTTCAACTGTAAGAGTAATTCTCATATCATGCTATTTTTATTTCTCATTTGGCTGAGGACACAGGGCATGCAGAGAACGTTATTTGTCAGACAGCAGCTACCCGGCACACGCAGTCCATATAATAGCAGTTAAATTGAGATCCAGAGACTGACAAACAAGCTATAAAATCTAAAAGGCAGGATTTCTTGTGGTAGATCGGTTATAATAATTTTATGCCCCAGTATTTTACATTTGTGACATTTTGTATAATAAACAATTAACTGCCTGCTTTTGACATTTGAAAGTTAATGTGAAGAGAGTTATAAAACAGACACTGTAAACATCACCTCCCAAAGTGAAGTGGTAAATGGCTATCGGCTTCCGGGAGGGTAAGACCTAATTATTCCTCACTGTGCACTCTGTACCTTTTTACTACCAGTTTGGTTTTCATTGTCTTTGATAAACAAGATAATTGATATAAATGAATGTGATCCTGTAAAATGGTTCCCCAATTGCAGATTTTCATGCTAGAGGTATAATTTTCCTTATGGCACATTACTGTTAATCTTTAAATGGATAGGTTGGTTAATCTGCCTTCCATGAGAAGACATTAGGTGACTTGCTCCTTAATCAGAGCTGAGAAAAAAACATTGGGTGTAGCCAAGGGCACAGGAAGAAATGACTAATGGCCACATTAATGAGCAAGAGCATGTGGATTTTTGAGAGGGAGGTTCAGAGTTGGGAATGCAAGAAAACCATGTTGGAGATAAAAAGGAGCTGCAGCCCTCCTCAGGAAGAGGACACAGGCAGTGTGTGTTGAAAAGGGAGGTCTTACTCCGCTGGGCTTTCCCCTCTCCTTCCCAGGCCTAGCTTTTCCCATTTCAGATGCTGATTCCACTGTGCTTAATGATGGGCTCAGGATCTTAAACAGGCAAGCCTTCACGTGCTTTCTTCCTCTTATCTGGCGGTCGAGGATTAGGGCTTTGCAAAAGTACCATTTTGTCCCATAAATTGATGCTCAGCAGACTTGATCTTCTGTTGGGCGGCTCTCTTTAGGAAATGTCAAGAGCCAAGCAAGCAGAAGGGGCATGTAAGTTTGTACCCATTGGGAAGTCTGTGTTAAGATCATTGGCAGTTTGCTTTGAAGAGCCCATTTCTCTTCATGCATAAAGTACAGCCAGGAAGAAAGAATGAAAAAGAAAGTGGACAGACGCTTAGGAGACAGTGTAAGATGGCGGATCCATGACTTCTCTTAGGGGAATGTTACTGCTCAGAGTCATGGCAGTTTAAAAAAGCAATAATTAATAATCAGTTACTTGTCTAGGGCATTCTAATATTTAGTTTTAAAAACTAATTTAAACTCATGGCAGGGAAAGCTATGGTGAAATGAGATTTCTCCCAGGACAGTTCTCTTTGGCAGTGTTATCACACAGCCTTTCAAAGATCCAGCGTGCTCAGGGTAGCTCGCTGTCCGGTTTAATGTCATCTCTTCACCGAAGGCGTGGGCTGCCTTCCTCCCCCGCTCCCACTCTTGAAAGGTTAGCCTTTCTTCAGAATAGTGCAGGTTTTTCCAGCAACATCTGTCAACCTGGCAACGAGTACACCCTAAGGAAATTATGAACATTTGAAGACCATCTATATACTATAGGGAAGCTTTCCTCTCCCTCTCCCTCCCCTCTCTCCTCGTTATACTCCTGCCTTCCCCCAAGAAGAGTGTGGCAGCCACGTGGCATTTACCACCATCCACCTCACTGACAAATTATAAGCCCATTTGTGTCTGTGGTATTTTTAATGTGTTTTGATTTGCTCACTTTATTGTGATAGCTCATGAAACCTCAAAGCAGTGACCCTCCTAGAAGGCAGGCTGTAGGCAGACCCCTTCGTTTAATGACAAGAGACCCCCTAGCCACCGTACATTTAGCACACAGAGGCTTCTTTGGTCTAATGACTCAGATGATCTTGATCCGATTCAGTAGGTCAGAAATTGCTGTCCCCAGCAGATATCGACCGGAAGGAACTGCTTTCTTGGTTATTCTGTAGCTGCCAGCTGCATATTACACTAGCAGGTGCTAATAGTTTTTGTAGGTCAGTAGATTGCTATTGTTCTTCCTTCCTTTGGCCCCTGTTATTTTACAATTATAGAGTGGCTCATGGAATAAAAGTCTCCCCTCTTGTGTGATACCCAGAGTTCTAAAACACTGGTCCCGTTGACCCCTTCCTCATGGGCAGAAACCTGGTTTTTTCATGGTTAAGAAAGTACCAATCCTGGGTCTTGTGTATCTCCAAAAATCTCAAGGTGCTTTTGTAAGCATCTGATTAATTCGGTCAATACCCATAAGGTAGAGAGAAGAAGGGATTATTCTCGTTCTAACTAAAGCAACCACATCCCAGGGCAGTTACAGACCCTCTGCGAGATGGCCTCAGAAGCCATTTTTACAGAACTGAGGGGTAATTCTTTGGGTGCCTGTGTTGCAGTGCAGGGCCTGGCCTGTGGATGCCAGAGCAGAAGGTGGGCAGAGGTGGGCAGCCATTATTCCACTCAGAATTCAAGTGTGTAGATATGGTTTGAAGAGAGCTAGCACTCAGACGTCAGATGCTGCTTAATAGACAGGTTTGACAATATGCCTAATGAAGTTTATTTTAAAATACTTGCCCCCATTTTTCATTTCCCAAAGCACTAAGTATAAACCATTAAAAGAATAATCGAAAATCCTAGCAAAACCCTCTTCTTAAATTACTTTTATTGTATTTTAGACAATAATTTTTTTCATCACACATTGTAAGTCTACTGGAAAATATAACATGATTCTGTTTCCTCAGTCTAGATTAACTTTGACCTCCAGAAGGTGGTGTACATTGTATATTTTGCTGAGGCTTTTTTGTGTGATAACTACTTTACTTAGAGGTATGAATAGAGTTGTCCCAGGTCACCTGGAAGACTCTGATTGTCAGTCTTTGAAGCCGGGTAGCCAGATTCTCTCAGAGACCCCAACTTCAGCCCTCAGAAGACATCACCTTCACTCCCCCCATGGGGACCACTCAGCCTCCTCACAGCCCTGGGCTGATCCCTCAGGCTAAAACTGGGAGAGTGCCCAGTAGGCAAGATTTCCCCTTAGGCATCCTGTGTAGTTTGATTACAGAGGCTCCGATTCTGAAAGCCCAGTATTCAGAAGTTGAGACTCACCTTTACCCATCTGTTTCTTCTAAATTCCAGTCTTGCTCCCTTGAGATTCTTGCAGATTCTTCTCACACAACTCATTCCAGAATGGTTTGTGGGAGCGAAAACAAGTGAGAATTTGGCCTTCTCTCCAATCTTTTTCTCTCTGCCTCCAAAAGGTGTAGCAGGAAAATTCTGCCAAAGCAGAATTGCATACTTGTCACAGATCCGATCAGGACATTTTCCATACAATGTACAGGGCTCCACATATAGTTTGGGACACCTCACTACCAACACTACTTTTAGTAAAAACTCAAATTGTGTAGTTATTAATGCATTTTAAAGAAATATCATTCAAGATCTAAAGACTCAAGAGTTATGCATGATCCCAGAATCACTCCGACTGTATACTGTTAAAGTTTGAACCAGATGCATTCTTCAGCTTATAATAAAAAGGAAAGCTACTGCTTTATTAAAGGAATAGTTTAAAAAAAAAAAAAACTTTCTTACAAAAAAGCATTGAGCAAACTGCTCCTTCTTTTGTGGGGCTTTAAAACAACTGTTTGCATATCCTTTGTTCTGTGCCCAGCGTGAATGAGGAACACTCCCCCAGTCTGCGGTAACATCTCGCCTCTTGAGTCACAGACTCCTCATGACTTGATAAAACTTTCAATCAGTAGCATGGAACAAAAATAATTCTGTTGACTTCAGCATCTTTTAGTATATGAGGAAAAATCCATGTAAAACTTACACTACCCATGGAACAAAAAAAATGCCTTTTATGTTATAACTTTGTAAAATTTTTGAGAGTTTCCAAAAATCACAAAACTCGTTTCAGTGACTCTTTTTTTATGTTTGGAATCCCACCACCAACCCATCCGTCCTCAAACCCCCATCCCTTATGCCCCCATCCCCCGTATCAGCTTGAATAACTTGTCCTGATGTAGGGGGCAGATGTAGTCTCTTTCTGTGATAGATTATGTCCAGAGAAAAGAAAAAAAAATCACCCCAAAGAGATATTGCCTATTAGTTCAAACACATAGTTGGATGTTTTGGGATATCTTTTTTCTTATACCTGGAAGTGCCTTTGTCCTAAATTTTAAGGCCTCACCTACAGAGTGAATCCCTCTTTGATACACTGCAGTGGTTACTGCTGTTAAACATCTGATGCTTGATTCTTTTAGGTCTTTTGGAATTGAAGATTTTCACAGCTAAAAACCTCCAGCGTTCGAGCCTCACATAAGAGAGTAAACCTCTTAAACAGTTAGTTCTGGACCATGCTATCCTTAAAAGGCTCCAGTGTGAGGAGAGAATGCACTGATCCTAGTGAACTTGTGCCTTTGAGATCCACTGGCCTCACCCACCTCACCTTGGCCCTGGGGATAACCACCTCTGATTTCTCACCTTCATCTTTCAGAAAGCTGCTGTTCCCTCTAAAGTGTTTGCAACTGGCCTTGTAAAGTTTGCATGTGTTTGGGGAAGGGGCCAGGGGGGTGGCACATTTGAAATTTGGAAAACTTCCTTTCACCTCCTTTCACTGGCTAAATGGAGCCCAGCAGGACTGTCAAAGCCTATATAGTCACATGATTTGGGCGGCCTTGATAGTCTCAGAAGTGGAGCTAGAACAGAAATGAGGAGAGAGAGCGTGGAGATCCATACTTCCTAAAACAGATAAGAGTGAAAAGCAAAGAGAAAAGGAAAAGAGGCACAGAGGAGTTGGGATGAGGGGAGTGGGGGTTGGGGGGAGCGGGGAGGGGACAACAGCATTCAAATGGCTTTCTTCCCAGGCTCCCAAGTGGGTGCAGAGAGGTACTTGCATCTGAATCCCTCGGAATTATATTAGGAAGCAGCCCTCATGGAGGTGAGAACTGGGGGAAATTTGGGGAAGGAGTTTACAAGTTGCACATCCTACATAATCAATGGTTTTTCTTCAGCAATGTTATGTACATATGATTGAAAAGTGATTTTTTTTAACCCAATAGATAAAACTAGGAATTAATGTATCTTAGCTCCAGTGTTGTAGAATACATTTTGGTAGCTTTCTGATAGCTTCCAAGAATGATGGGCTTGTGCTCTAATTAGCTATTGTTCTTTTACAGCTGTTAAGACATAACAGCTGTGGGTATTTTCTTCCTGAATAATTTGACCGAAGGTTGGATTGTGGTTCTGTTGGAAGTTTGCATGGTCAGCAGTAAGTTCCTATATAGGCCTAGGGATAGGCGCCTAAGGTGAGTCCCCTTTTAAAAAAAAAAAAAAAAAGTATAGCTTATGGGTGCCTGCGTGGCTCAGGTCCTGATCTCAGCATCCTGAGATCAGGCTTCAGGCTTCACTCAGGGCATGGAGCCTGTGTGGGAGTCTCTCTCTTCCTCTCCCTCCCCCCTCCCTGCCCCCTACTTTCCCCCCGACCTCTCTCTTTAAAAAAAAAAAAAAAAAGTATAATTATGTAATATCTAGGTGTGATCTTAAGCTAATAGCCTTTAACAGCCTTAAGAGGCTTTTTGAAAGAAGTTGTTTGTGAACATCTTGGCATAGAGAAGAATCTATACCAAGGCCATTGAGTACTGGTCTGCATGAAACAGTGTACTCTAAGAAAAGGAACAGCCAGGGAAGCAGTGAATGAAGCCTAACACCGGTACAATTTATGAAGATGATGGTCCTCTGCAAGTGCTAAGTGTTATTTCATTTTTAAAAATCTGCTTCAAGTAGGCTCTCCCCCCCACCTCTCAAAGGTGATCTCTGGAGACAGTTGAATAACATGTCAGTCTTATCTTTAAATAGAGCTGGTACAGGTGGCCCTCAGGTCATGTCCTAGTGAAGTAATACTGCCTTTTAAAAAATTTATTACTCCCGAATTAAATTTACTGGCAAGCTGTTGGCCAACCCTGGTGCAACGTACAAACAGAGGACAGTAAAATTGTTCTCAGATCACTTTTTCTGCAGTTCCCCACAGTCTGAATCATCCCAACACACATACACTTGCAGAATATAGACACTTTGTCAACATGCAACTTTTGCATTCAGAGGCAGCAAATTAAATTTGTCTGAGCAGAATTGCTATGTGCACGGAGGGGGAAAGTAATTTCTGCCCAGGCTGTTCCCCTTTGCCTTTTGCTTATAGCACAGGCTATTGTAATAGGTATGTAGTCGAAGGACAGCAAAGGGAAACCAGAAAGAGACAGACACAAGATGCTGGATTTGGGCAGTATGGTTTTGTAAACAAAGTGACTCAAATTGGGGCAGAAATTCCATGGGGACAAGAGAGGAAGCTGGAAGACTGGAAATATAGCGCAAAGCCAAGTCCCTTCCAGATGGCGTTTTTAATAAATTTATCAGACACATTTGAAAGACTGTAATGAACATTCAGTTGGGGAGTGGCTTGGCTCCTACAAAGAAGAAAAACAGTAATGGCACCTTCTGTGCTTCGCAGTCACAATCACTCCCTAAATTTTTCCAGTAAAAGAAACCACAAAACTTATTCAAACCATTGTGTAATTATTAGACGATTCAGCTAGGCAGGCTGAGGTTTGCGTTTCTAGGAAGAGTTAATAAGAGAATTCTTTCCTGCTGAGATGGGGAAAATGGTCTATATGTGTTAGTAAGCTCAGCAGTGACTTTTAGGACAAACCTCTTCTGGAAGAACTCCTGTAGTGTAACTAAGGCAGAGAGCTCTCCCCGCAGGCATAAAAAGAGCTTTTCTGTTCTTTAAAAGCCACACTGTTACAGATATTCCTCCCCTCCCCAAAACAGTTTCTCCATCAGAAAATGTTTTGTCTACCATGAGTGACCAAGCTTTGTGATACACTTTTAGGGAAGGAGAAGCTGAGAGGGCCCAGGGTACATGTGATGCTCACACAGCCGCTCTTCTGCACTGGGCATATTTGTTTCCTTTTTAAGGTTTAGGTCAAGACCCAGACATTGATCATACTTTACTTTTCTAAGAAAACTTTCACTGAGAAAGCATTTTCTTTTTCCTGCCTTATTCAGTAATTTTTAGGTTTTCTAGCTTCTGGGAAGGAACTGTGTTAAGGCGAAAGTGCCACAGCCTACATAAGCATCCTTTTTTCTCACTCTGAATCATTCATTCAGCAGATATTTAGCTAACACCTACTATATGTTAAGCACTGTCTCTTGGCAGTTGGGACTAGAGCAGTGAAAAAAAGGAACACTCCTGCCCTAACGAAACTCACATTCTAAATCTCCAGTGATCATGTTAGGTCAGATGGACATACTGGTCTGGGTATTAAGAATTGGCACAGTGCTGGAATGTTGGGGTCATCCTGGTTGTTTATAAGAGGTCATTATCCAGTGGGTTTGTGCCTAGGTCCCCATTCTTTTTTGCAATAGTTGGTATGACTTGGTCATTATACTATTAATTTGACTCATTATCAGAAAATTGGAATGAGAACTAAAGAAAGTGATAATCTTCTGATTTTGTACCTTATTAGGTAGATACAGTTGCTTATCAAGTTGCCAGTAGAGTTCTAGCAAAACTATTTCTCAAAAGGAAATTTGGGACTTGGGGTCGATTTTACTGATACAATCATCCCTCTGTGTAGGTTAAGATGTGTGTGTCTGTGCTGGGCACACTTTGTATATCCAGACTTCGATTAATAAACACTAATGAATAATTATGTCAAAATCAAAGTGATATTTTATCCTCCAGCCCACAGATACAGGATTCTTTGTTAACAAGGCACAATTCTTTAATGTAGCATATGTGTTAGACCACCTCAGTTTCCAGAGAATCAGAGGGTAATATTTCTAGGATAGTTTTACTTAGAGAAAATTTTAGAGACTGAATCTTCTTGAATAAACCCATTTATAAATGTGTCTCTAGAAAAGGAATTCTTAGCACTTATCCCAGCCTTGTTTTCCAGAGAACTTGAAACCATACTAGTAATGATTTTGTGATCATCTCCAATGCTGCTACACTAATCAACCACTAGTCAAAAATCAGATATCTAGGATAAAACTGTGAGGCAGTAAGGTTGCATAGGTGGAGATTGACAAAATCAGGAAAACTCCTCAAAGACAACTGATAAAAACCTAGCAGATGCTACAGAAGATATCAGTGTTCAAAATAATCATAAAAGGTTTTACCCTTTTGGAGGCTTTCTGTCATTCTATATTTTCATAAAAACAGTGTTAAAATGTGTGAAACTTGAAAAAAAAACCCACAAAATTCCATACGTGCAAAAGAACATAAAGGACATATATGTGAAATTTGGGGAGTAAGAGCACTGGTATGCTGACCGCTTTGCTGAAGAAAATACTACCAAACCTACATCTGTGTGCGCCCCTCCCACAGTGACACCCCTCCCCCCCGATTTTCAGTGTTCACCATTCCCCAGGTTTCCTTTCTGATCTCACCACACAAGCATGTATCACTAAATGACAGAAGTGGAATCATACTCTGTGTTTTCTCCTCACTTCCTCTCTTCTTAACCAGTTTTCTTTGTGGGACCGACCTTGGTTGACACACATAGCTCTAGTTCATTTGTCTTTCAATACTGTGTAGTTTTTGTTTAATAGTAAAATTTCAGTGACTCAGTGGACAGTATGAACAGATTAGACACGCTTAAAGAGGACTGAACATAAATAATAATTTGAATTAAGAAATTGCCCAGGTAAATTTAATTATCATTGAAAAAGTAAAGTAAAATATAGAGTCTGAGGGAAAGTCTACTCAAAGTCACATCTAACAAACATACCATAATGTGGAAAATGAAATCATGGAAGATAATGATACAAATCAAAGTGTTATTAGAGCCAGGTACTGGTTTGACCATGTAAGACAAGGTTTATAGTTTTAGACTTTTGGCTATTAAATGTGAACCTCAAGTAAATCATATTTGTATTCACTTAATATAAATATGTTTTCTATCTCTGTTTGTAAATAAATGATCTAAAAAAAAAAGAAATTGACTAGAATACTTCAAAAAGAGGTACAGAGAGAAAAATAAAAAGAAGGTTAAGAAATGTGGAAGACAGAATGAAAAGTTCCACAGAGGTCCGGTAGGAATTCTAGAAGGAAAAAAAAAAAAAAAAAGGAAAGAAAAGGAAGGAGAATCAGTATTCAGAGAAATAATGACCAGAATTTTCCAGACTTGATAAGAGTCACAGATGCTCATATTCGGTCCTGAGAAGGATAAATTCAGTCTGGTTCTAGGTACAACTGAGTAAAATTGAGAAACACCAAAACCAAAACAACAACAACATCAAAACCCACGAAAAACAAAGAAAAAAAACCCTTAAAATTAACTGTAGGCAAAAAACAATTACAAGTTAGAGGGATAGGAGACTTTAGCAGACTTAACAGTAGAACCAGGAGACTATGGAATAATATCATCAAAGTGCTGAAGAAAAACAGCTTTTAACCAGGAGTTCCATATCAGTTAACCTATTTTTCAAGAGTGGTGGCAAAATGCACTTTCAAACAGAGACTTTGCTGAATACTGATGGATGTATCTTAGAAAGAAGGAAGTTGAACCAAGAAGAAAGGAGGATATAAAAAACAGAAGTGGTTTTTATATAACCAAATATATTTTTTATAACCAAAATAAATTGGTTAAGTGTGAATAAAGAAGTTTTGACATATAAAAAGAAGAAATATTAATGAGTTAATGAGTTTCACTTTAAATAGTTAGAAAACAGGAGCACCTGGGTGGCTCAGTGGGTTAAGCCTCTGCCTTTGGCTCAGGTCATGATCTCAGGGTCCTGGGATCGAGTCCCGCATTAGGCTCTCTGCTCAACGGGGAGCCTGCTTCCCCCTCTCTTTGCCTGCCTCTCTGCCTGCTTGTGATCTCTGTCTGTCAAATAAATAAATAAAATCTTTAATTAAAAAAAATAGAAAACAAAACAGAGTAATTTAAAAGGAATTAAAGGAAGAAATAATAAAAAGAAGAGGAGGGATGCCTGGGTGGCTCAGTCAGTTAAATGGTTAAATGGCAGACTCTTGATTTCGGCTCAGGTCTTGATCCCAGGGTCTTGGGATCCAGCCGAATGTTTGGCTCCGTGCTGGGCAGTAAAACCTGCTTCAAAGTTTATTCTCCTTCTCCCTGTGCCCCTCCCCTCCACTCATACATGTACATGCTCTCTCCCCTCCCCGCCCAAAAAATTATTAATTAAAAAATAAAAATAAGGGGCGCCTGGGTGGCTCAGTGGGTTAAGCCGCTACCTTCGGCTCAGGTCATTATCACAGAGTCCTGGGACCCAGCCCCGCATCATCATCATCATCATCATCATCATCATCATCCATCATCGGGCTGTCTGCTCAGCAGGGAGCCTGCTTCCTCCTCTCTCTCTCTGCCTGCCTCTCTGCCTACTTGTGATCTCTCTCTGTCAAATAAATAAATAAAATCTTTTAAAAAAAATTAAAAATAAGAGCAGAATTTAGTGAAGTAGGAAAAAAAGAAATCAACAAAGCCAAAAGTTAGTCCTTTGAAAACACTAATAAATGAGACAAGCTATGTAGGACTGATGAAAAAATAAAAACTACAATTACAAATATTTGGGATGAAAAAGAGGACATACTATGAAAATTTTTATGCCAGTATATTTAAAAGGATAGATAAAATGAAAATTTTTCCTGGAAGGGCCAAGAGCATCAGAAACAATTTGGAAGAAAAAAGGAAAAGAAGAAGGGGAAGGCGAGGGAAAAAAGGTGTTCACTTTATCAGATTTTAAGATTACTATAAAATTATAGTAAAGCAGCACGGTAAAGGCACAAGGCTAGGCACATCAATAAAACATAACAATTTTTAAAAAGAGACACGAATATCTATGAAAACTGTGTGTGGCTGAAATAACATAAGTTAATGAGGGCAAGAGTTCATTAAATGGTGGTGGCAAAATTGGCTCATCTTAAGAATAAAAGATGAAAGTAGATTTTCTCTGTCATGCACGGTATACCAAAAATAAATCCTAAATAGATTAAAGAACCACATGTGAAAGGCAAAGTTTAAGAACTTTTAGAATAAAATACAGGACAATATCTTTATGGATTGAGGGTAGGAGAGAATTTATAAACAAGAAAAGGGAAAGGCACCAATCTTAAAAGATGAATGTTTTACCTCAAAACATTAACCAACAAAAGATTGGCATCCTACAAATCAATTAGAAAGACAGTAAAAAAAAAATAGACAAAACATAAAGATAGGTAGTTTACAGAAGAAAGATGGAGAATGATTCTTGGGTGGGGGGGAGCTTTACAACGTCTTCAAACAGAAAAATGAAAAACTGAAACCACACTGAGATAACAAACTCATCTGTCTGGCATTACAAAGAGTTGGTAAGGATGTGAAGTAATGAGTTGAGAATGTATTTTTACAACCACTTTGGTGAATAATTTGGCAATAGCCAGGAAAATTGAAGGTAACTCATGGCCATGAGTGTAATTCACGCATATATACATGTATAATATCTTATGTATTCCTTTAAGAAACCCTTACCATGTACACAAGACTCTTTTGTTTGTAATCGCAAAGAAAACAGTGATAACAATCAAAACATCCCTTAGCAGGAGATTAGATAAATAAATTTTGACATGTTTATGTATTGAAATATTTTATAGACCTCACATGAATGGACTAGATTTATCTTTCTATTGAATGTTCCTTCATCATGGTTTAATGTTTGTGGTAAATGTTAATATTATTCGCCAAGCATTCCCCTTTCTTCTGGGCACACAGCAGGGTCCCACTCTTGAACCCTTTTTGAAGTTAGGCAAGGCTCTGGGACTTGCCTCGAGCCCCGGAATGTGAGAGAGGTGATGTGTGTTACTTTGGGGGATGAGTCTTAAGAATCAGGACCTGGCTTTCTTTCTTCTCATTGCTGCTATAACTGAGGAAATTCATATGGCTACAAAGCCTCTGTCACTTGGGCCCTTGGCTGATAGAATGAGTAAAACCATTTTTCTAATCGTCACTGAACACATAGGGTGCACAAAATATAAATACATAAGTAAATGTGCACTGTGGAAAGGGAGAATGGGGGCTGTTCCTGCAGCCTAAGCTCCATCTACAGTATTATTTTATGTCTCAGTTCTATTTGCCATACACCTTGCGCCACTTCCTTAAGTTCCACCTTCCAAATCACCCAATACTTTCCCTTTTCCATGAGATAGAGGTATCATGACTTGGCCTCCAAATATAGTCCTTCCTTGTCTTTCCAAGTCCTGGGGAACTTCTTTTTGAGCCCCTTCCTTCTCTGCCAGGAAACTGTCCTTTGAGGCTATTTCACTAGTGTGTTTGCTTGTTGTTTGGAGTTAAGCTTGACAGTCAAGGGATTCATCACCAGAAATCCATCCTCTCTTCCTTTCTCCTTCTTCTTCTCCCCCCCGCCCTTTTTTAAATCTATGGATGACTTCCTCATCCGCAGAGAGCAAAGCAGTGAAGCAATAGAAGATGAGGGCTCAAGTCAGGCATGCCCAGCTTTGGAAAGTAAATACATCATGGTATAGAAGATACATGTAAGATTACGTACTCCACGTCATTATCAAGGTGGAAATGTTTTGGCATGACGGTAGTACTGCTCACTCTTTCTCTCTTCAGAGAGTATATAATATTACCCTGAAAACTACAGTATATATCTAATGAGAAATTGTCTTTTTTTTTTTCAACCTGTTTTAAAATTATATAAAGTAAGTTGCAAATCTTGAAGGCAAGTAGCTGGGCCTAAGTGTAGATTTGGGTTGAATAATAAATTAAATTAAAACCCCAACACTAGAAAATGCACAGAAAAGGTCCTTGGGGACTTAAAAGGCCCTTACCTTTTATTGCTCTCTTCTCCATGGTTAGAGATTCTATATCATTTTTAGATAGCTATCATTTTGTGGAAGCCCTTGGCTTTTATAAATGAACAGGTTGACGCGGATTTGAAGTAGAGAGAGAGACTCAAAATCAAATCAGAGCTGGTGTTTCAGAATATCTCAGTTCATGAACAAAGAGAAGAACATTATGTGTTGAAATGCCCAGAATAATAAACAAACAAACAGAAAAGGTAAACAAGTCATGGCTGAGGGCAACAGTGTATTCTGAAAAGGTATTGGTACCATTTCCTAGATCATCTTCCTGCTTTATGAATTCCAAAACACTGAATCTATGTGTATATCATATTTCTCTAAACAAATTGGTATTTACTGAACGTAACAAGTACATACAGTTTAGAGACTAGTAATAAAACAAGTGTCTATATACCCACCACCTCGCTTAGAAACAGAACAAAGCCAGTACTTCTGAAGCTCCCCTAAGATTTCATCTTGGAAATGAAATCAATTAATATTTGGACCTATTGGTGGGAGTCCCTGCAAGATTTCATTCGCCTCTTCCCAGACACATTATCCAGAATTTAATATAATAATTCCCTAGATTTCCTTTTTAGTTTTATATTTATGTATGTATCCCTAAATGAAGTATGTTTCTAGTTTTGTCTTTTTAAAAACTTTGTATAAATGCGTTCATAATCTGTGTTTTTCTGTGCCTTGCTTTTTTCACTCAACATTTTATGTTTTTCTTGTTCTTTTGGTTTTTGGTGTTTTAGAAGTCAAGGCTTTTTTTTTTTTTCTTTTTTTCTTTCTTTTTTTTTTTTTTTTTTAGGAAAAGAACATATGGTTTTCAACTTATCTATTTGTACATAACCCTAGTTCACTAAGATCAATTAATGTGCAGTTTCCCATTGTAGTCTTATTTTGAAATGTATTTATCCATTCTGTGTTTTATGGGATATCATGGTTCCTCATAGTAAAATGCTTCAGGGTTAATTACTACATGAGGTTTGCTTTGTTCCAATCTTGGATTCAACTTTTTTTCTTGAGGCAATTTGGCATGGAAAATGTGCTCATGTCTTGCGATAACTGAGGAGTTCTAATTTCCCCATTATTATTGATGTGAGATAGTAATTCATTTTGTTCACAGCAGCCTACCAGGATATGTTTAGCATCTCTTATCCTGATGTTGAATCTTGTGTTGGGCTCACAGTTCCCATGGAGAACGTTGCAACAATTGCAGATTGCGCCAGTGTGATTGAAGGAGTCAGTCGGAGCCGAAATGCCTTGCTGAATGGCGACACCAAGAATTACGACTGGGATTCCGGCTATACGTGTCACCAGCTAGGAAGTGGTGCGATTGTGGTTCAGCTGGCACAGCCATACATGATCGGGTCCATACGGTAAGAAGGGTCCTTTTCGTTTATTACTTTTAAAACCGAAGACACGTGTGCAGATTCTTTTTCGGAACAATGATGATCCTAATAACTTCAGTGAAGATACATTCCTGTTGTTTGCTCTAAATATTGAAGCGGGGTAACATGGAGAAACAGGGGGCTTGTTTGGAGCTCCGATTGGGCTTGCAGCGAGAGTAGATTAGAGGCCTCTCCTGGGTACGGCCCACCTCCTTCTTAAGTCTCAGTTTGTGTTGGCTAAGGATTTAGAGGATAATGTCAGGAGAGGTTGTATAGATTCAAAACTAATTTTCAACACCAATAAATTTACATCTGAGCCAAACATGTGACTATAAGGCCTGGTACTTAAAAAAAAAAATCTTCTTAATGAAAATCTCGGTTTTGGATGGTTGTTTTCATTTTGTTTTATTTTGTTTTCAGAAAGGAACTTTAACCCAACATTGCTTGATTTATAGGATTATATAATTTTAAAATGTGATACTGTTGACACCCCTCAGAGGATATACTTTTAGTTCAAGAGAGCCATGTGGAATGTATTGAATAGGCTGCCCTTTGCTTGCTTTTTTTCTGAACGTTCCAAGGAGGTCTCTGAAAGACTAATGTATATACATTTATGTTTAACAGTAGGTAAGGTGTTTTACATGATATCTGAGCCTGCCAGGGGTGGAGATCTCAGTGGGGTGTGACTGCCTACCCCCACCATCATGTTCTACCACATTTGCTCTGTTATTTCCTGTTCTTATGTTCAAGTCTTTGTGTATAAAGAGAGAAAAGGCACAAAAAGTAAGGTAGTAGGATTTTAACCAGCAAATGTGTATTGATGTTTAGGCTAATGACCACAGAGGTTTTTGCAACCTGCTGGTCCCCGGGGCCACCCTGATGAATGATATTGGATTTGTGGGAGAATTCAGACTGTGGATTTCTTCATTTAAATTGTCAACTCCTTTTCATAAAGGGCCACATACAGGTTGAGTAACGCAGGCAACCTATCACACACATAGAGAAGCCTTGGCCTCATGCTGTGGACCAGACAAACCCTCTTGGTGCTTAAGAAAGGGGAAGGAGAAGCCACAGTCAGTCTGGATAAGCTACCAGCGCAAATAAACCTCCATCAGATGGCAAACAAGACTCCATCCTTCCTTTTATCTCAGCTGCGTGCGTTAACTAAGGCAGTCGTAGGCTATCTATTTAGTAATGTAATTTAAGTAAGAATTTTTGGCATTGATGGTAGGAAACTTACCTAATATTTCCCATTATAGTCTATCCCTCTTCACTGTCGAAATCTGGGGAGCCATTGTCCTTCTCCTGTCACTGGCACTCCTTACAGTCTTCACAGTTTCTTTAAGATTACCAGTCGTGTCTCTGAGATTACATCTGCAATTTCTTTCAGCCGGCATGGGGTGTAACTCACCAGAGCCAGGAGATCTGGAATCATTTAAATTGACTAGATACTCTCTTTCTTTCACTTCACCTATTTGGGGCTTCAGTTCTCTCTTTATTATGTTTGTTCTGCCATTTCTAATTTGAAGACCAGTCTTCTCGTCAATGAAGACAGAAGTGAACCAGCATGCTACTTAGTAGCTCTTCCCACTCTCTTCCAATGTTGCCTGTATTCTGTCTGCTTACCTGGTACTCCAGCCCTACCCCCAGCAATGTTACATGTGCATCTCACACCAACATGTTGGACATGGAATCCCATTATCCCCCCTTCGTCCGCTCAAGTCACCTTGAGATTTCCCCCGTCTCATTCAGTGGCACCACCCATGTGTCTGTAGACTGAGCCCAAAACATGACAGACTTCCCGAATTTACTCCTCTCTCTCACCTCCCCTCCTCAGCCAGTTGTCAGTACTGGCTCCTGAAAATCTCACAAAGTCTTCCGCTCTTTCCATCTCCAGTACCGTTACCACAGTTGTACCTTTGTGGTTTTTCTTCTCCCCCTGGTCTGCCAGATTTCCATCTGGCCCTTCCTTCCCCACCTGTAACCATCTCCCCGCCCCAGATCTGACGTGGTTATGCCCCTTCAGGAGAAAATTCAGACGAAGGCATTTAAGAACAATCTGACGTGCTTCTGTCGACACAGCCTTGTCTCCTGCTTCACCCCCATATGTGCCCGTCTCATCCTGTCCAGCTACTCGCAGTTTTGCACATGCCATCCCTCTCTCACCTCTGTGCCTTCAACTCTCGGAACGTACTGTTCTCATGGCTGGTGTCTCTCACAAATTCCCCATCACCTCTTTTTTACCGGCTCTTTCTCCCCCTTCAAGACTCCGTTCCTCCAGGAATGCTTCCCTAACCTCCCATCATTTCCTGGGCTGATTCAGACCTCCCTCTTCAACAATCCCCATACATTCTGTATGTACGTTCTACTGGAGCATTTGTCATATTATAATCGTTTACATGCTGTCTCTTCCCACTCCCCCTGACATATAAAGCCTGTGGCAACTCAGAATAAGCATCCCTTGACAGATCAAATGTGTAGATGAGGTAGTCTGTCAAGGATAGAGGGGAAATTATAGCAGGTACAGTAGGAGAGCTAGAATTTTAGATTCAGCAGGAACACATGAGGTCTCCGCCAGGGTGACAGCTCCAAGTGGGACAAACAGGCTGTTTGTGTGGCAAGGCCACCTTGACCTCTGGTTCTACCCAAACAATCAGAGATGATCGATCTAACTCCAGGTGTCACTGAGGCTTAAAGCAAGAGAGAACAGCGCCCATGTGGCTTTCTTTAATTATGAATGAAAATGGTTCCCCCAAACTATTTTTTCTTTCCGGGACTTGGAGTGGCAGTAATGAGCATGAGCACCAGCAAAGGCAGAATTGTCTAGCTCAGCCACCAGACTTCCTTAAGCCCAGCTATTGTTTCTGCAGTGAGAAAATCCATGCAATTGAAGTCCTGTGTAACTGGCTGAGCACTGAAAGAGACACGTCTCTGTGAAACTAACATTATGTTGTCAGGATCTGCATTTGCCTCTTCTGTGACATTATTAAGAAGAAAGAGAGAGGGATTTCTTAACCATCGGTGCCTGTGGACGATGCTGGATACCCTGGCAGGCCATGGTTAGCAGCTGCTGATGTGCCCAGACAGACATTTATTGATAGGAAACTAGATCAGTGGCACCTCTTCATGGGGATGGGTAATTGACCAATGACAGGATGATTAGTTGGTGACATTTGACCCTCAGCTTCTATTGCTTGTGATGACTGACTTGCTTTCCTAGTCACTATATCTGAAAAAGCTCAATGATTTTAAATTGACACCCAGAGGGAGAATGCTACAGAGCTGAATGACTAACACTTTCCCCATCTAAGAAGCAGGAGATCTGGCAATCCTGGAAACTCTT
The DNA here is from genome assembly GCF_022355385.1 of Mustela nigripes. NCBI lineage: Eukaryota > Metazoa > Chordata > Mammalia > Carnivora > Mustelidae > Mustela > Mustela nigripes. Next base: position 65,106,601 of record NC_081561.1, read on the forward strand.
CCTCTGGGAAAGCCCAATCACATGTACACTGGCTTTAAAAATTCAGATTTTTTTGTAGATGGTGACTACGAAGGCAAAGGACTCGGGCGGGAATTGTCTTGATCACAGCAGTCTAATTTCTTAAGGGAGGTTATAATTATTTTGTGGGTAAAGATATCTTTTGTGCGTCTGTTTTCATTCAAAGAAATCATTTCTTCCTTTCCTGAGCCTTTACCTGTAGCCGGGTAGGCAAGCAGAAACTTCTTCCTTGAAAGACAATGCTTGCGCCTAACCACAGGCCATGGGTGTCCAGTACCCGTCCCCCTGTGGTGTCCTGGAGGGGCTGACCTTGAAACATGACCCCTGACTATCCCTCCTCCCCCCTCATTGTTTTCATTCAATTAGTAAACATTTCTTGAGGCTTCTACTGTGAGAGGCACTGTTCTAAGCACTAGGGATAGAGCACTGAATAAAGCAAACATTTGCTCTCCCAGAGCTGATGTTCTTATCAGGGGGAGAGAAACAGTAAACAACACTGTTTGTAACATGTCAGATTCTTCAAAGGGCTGTGGTACCAACCAGGAGGGGGACTAGGGCATAGAGACAGTGCAGTTTTAGAGGCAGTGGTCAGGGAAGGCCTGTGCAGAGCCTGAAGGAGGGAAAGAGCAAACCATCTGGAGACCTAGGGGATAAGCATCAGAGGCAGAGTACTGAGGCCTCAAGGGCGAGCATGTCTGGCAGGTGGCAGGAGCAGTGAGAGGCCACTATGGCTAGAGCTGGGTGAGGGGCAGAGAGCAAGAAGCAAGGCGAGGGGGAGGTGACTTGGAGAGTTGACAGCCCTGAGATTTGTTGCTGTTTCTGTATTCAGTCACCAACTTCCAGAATCATCCCGCCCACCACCACACATCCATCCTGGTGTTTCATTAGCACCACGAGAGGACAGTTTTCTTGGCTAAGGAGAAGAGGGGAAGGGCAGGGGAGGCCGCCACGCCTTCAGAAACGCCTTCTTTGCTCCTGACCTGCGTTTATCCATCCCGCCAGCTCCTGGAAGAGAAACTGCAGAGGCGTCCAGTCCTTGCAGCTTAACAGGAAACTTGCTCCCCAGTTCTTTCTTTTCTTTCTCTCTCCCAAGAGCTAGAGCAGGCTGTGTGACTGGGAAATAAAGAAGAGTGGTTTTGTTGTTGCTAGGTTTACAGGCACAGCGAAAGTTATTCACTGTATATGAGGAAAAAAAGAGAGACAGAGTCTGGAATATAACTTAACAAGTGGGTAACTAAGTTGTAATTGTATCATTTTTGTGCCACTTTTTTTTTTTTAAATGGAAGGTTCAGCTCACTTTAAAGATTATATTTATTTATTTGACAGACGGAGATCACAAGCAGCCAGAGAGGCAGGCAAAGAGCCGGAGTGGAGGGGGGGGGGGAGCAGGCTCCCCGCTGAGCAGGGAGCCCGATGTGGGGCTCCATCCCAGGCCTTGGGATCATAACCTGAGCTGAAGGCAGAGGCTTTAACCCACTGAGCCACCCAGGTGCCCCTTTGTGCCACTTTAAAACATTAAGATTTAAATAACAAGAAATCTTCAGAGGCCTGACCACATAAAAAGACCAAGGTAAAGTCATAATAACTAACCAATCTACCTAATGTCTTAGTTTATAGTCCCTCTGTCACCTTAATTTAAGACTTATTATCTTTCTACTTGCTAATCATGGTATCTTTTTCAGTGTTTTCAGACTGTTATGAGAATCACATATGCTGTGTGTTACGCAGGCCTGTCACCCAGGCCTTTTCAGCTAATCAGTGACAGCACTTTGCGAAAATGCTAATTATAGGATAGTCAATTGAATTAACAATTTTTACATTAGCCTGAAAATGATTGTTTTGTAGTTGATATGCACAATACTGTAAGTAAAACTCCCCTACTACTTTAACTACAAACCTTAATTGCAAGTAAGTAGGCTGTCTGGAGATGAAACCACGCACATAGATGAAATTAAATAAACCCACAGTCTCTCCAGGTGCTATGAGGACTAAGGAGTTATGGACACAAAAACAGAGTTCCTCAGTTGAAAAGTGTTACGTGAACATAATATGTCAGGACAAAATGGGATGGGTTCAGCCCAAAGTATGTTCTTGGTGGGCCTTCATAATCTCTTTAATCTATGGGGCTGAGCCTTTTTATTTTGCAGTAGGAATAAACCAGTTTTATCACTTAGAAAAGTTAATCTGGCACAGAATGTCCGAAACACAAATCAGTTTATGTCTTGCAGTTTTTTTTTTTTTAAGATTTTATTTATTTATTTGACAGAGAGAGAGAGATCACAAGCATGCAGAGAGAGAGGAGGAAGCGGGCTCCCCGCTGAGCAGAGAGCTCGATCCCAGAACTCTGGGATCATGACTGGAGCGGAAGGCAGAGGCTTTAATTAACCCACTGAGCCACCCAAGCACCCCTGTGTCTTGCAGTTTATAAACATAGGGAAAATGAAGCAATAGCTAGCTTATCTTAAAAAAAAAAAAAAAAAAAGCAGGTGTGCCACTATGGTCCATTTTCATCCCAGGGTATTTTTCTTTCTCAGGGAGCTGTCAAGCCCTTGCCTGGTTCAGCTGCCCTTTCACTGTTGCGTGGCTACAGCCAACGCCAGATGATCTCCTCAGTTTGTAAATGACGGGAAGGTCTTTCGGACTGCTATTTTTCCTTCTTCCCACTGCTTACCGCCCTGCCAGGCTATTGCTCACCCACTTCCCTCCCAAAGGATAAGCACAGAAAAGAAGAAGGAGAGGAATCACAAACGATTCCATTTTGTTCCCCATTTAATAGCTCCAAATGAAGGCTTGGTCAATAAGAGTGGGGAGAGGAACCGAAGCTAATGACACAAAGGATGTTTGGTAATTGTTTGAGTATTCTCTGTATCTGTGCTGCCCTCAGTCTCTCACAGGACCGCAGATAATCTCTGGTTGAAGACAGTGCTTTTGTAGTATGGAGATGGACGTGGGTCCTTGCGGCGATTTCCAGGTGCCCAGGACAGTACTGTGTGCCGTGAGCACTCAATAAACAGTCATTGACTGAACTGACAACATAGTATGTTAGTGCAACTAAAGGGAGTTCTATCTATCAACTAAATTGGACATCATATTTGCTCACTGTGTCTGATCTAAGTGTATGTGAGGAAACTGCTAACGATTTGGCATCTCCAGCAAATGACTGAGATTAAGCTGTGGAGTTCAGCACTCACATTAGCACAGGGAAGGGTGCCCGCCTCACGCACTTCACGCCGCTTCCATTTCATTCTGTCTGAGTGCTGCACAGGCAAGCAGTCCATCCATTTACATCACGAGAGCCCTCTTTGCAACCTAGAGAGTAAGAAATTTCCTTTTTTATAGTTTAAAGAATACAACAAACACTAAATATATGACTCCTCTGGCTTGGATTAAGATTGCCTATAATTCTAGTCAAAATTGGAAAGATATTTTACAAAATTTGCTTCGTATCAGTCATGTTGAGCATCGTCTGTCACAGCCCTGAACCAAAGAATTCTTCCTTGTCTCCCTGATCCATGATTTATTTACCAAGTGTTGTTTCTCTCTCAGCCTGTCTGCCTCGCACTAAAGTCTTCTCTTATCTCCCTCAGACCTCAGAACTCTGGTTCCCAGAAAAATTGTTGAATAAAAAATTGTATCTATGGTTCCCAGTAGACACTGGAGTCTGAGCTGGGTGAATACTTAGGGGACCAGAAATCCTGGAGCCTGGAAATGGATAGCAGAGTTTGGGGGCTTGGTAAATATGTCTCAGTCAGTTTCATCCTAGAGGTATTTGGAGACCAGAAAATATTGCTATGGCAACTAAGTTGCATGTTAAAAATACAGGAGGGGCACCAGAATTCAGATATTCTTTGGAAAAGCAGGAAAGGTTAAATGCCAAAAAAACCTGTATGTGTGTGTGTTTGATTTACCTCACATGTCAGCCATTTATCTCTCTTGAGTGATTAGAGAACTTGACAACTAGTCATCATAAAATATAGCTGGGTACATGAAAAGAAAAATTTTTCTAGTTTTCAAAGATTAACCCATCAAGAAGACATTTTTATACAGGATATCAGCCCTACTTGACTCAATATTTCACAAATAAATATAGGCTTAGTAATTATCCAGAATTTTTACATCAGACACTTATAAGAAAAATCTTCAGAAACAATCACAAGACAAGTAATAAAATGGCAATAAATAACTATCAATAATTACTTTGAATGTAAATAGACTAAATGCTACAATCAAAAGACATAGGTGGCAGAATGGATTAAATAACAATACCCACTTATGTGCTGCCTGCGAGATACTCATTTTGTTTGTTTATTTATTTATACATACATACAGAAGACTCATTTTAGACCTAAAGACATCTACAGATTAAAGGTAAGGTCTTGGAGAAACATCTGTCATGCAAATGGATGTGAAAAGAAAACCAGATTAGCAATTACTTATATGAGACAAAATAGATTTTAAAACAAAGACTCTAAAAAATGATGAAGAAGGACAGTACATAATAATAAAGGAAACAACCCAACAAGAAGACACAACAATTGTAGATATTTATGTACCCAACATAGGAACACAGAAATACATAATACAGTTAGTAACAAGCATGAAGGAACTAATCGATAATGTAATAGTAGGAGACTTTAAGACACCATTTATATCGATGGACGGATCATCTAAACAAAATCAACAAGGAAATAATGGCTCTGAATGACCCAGGGGACCAGAAAAATTTAACAGATATAGTCAGGTCATTCCATTCTAAAACAGCAGAATACACATTCTTTTCAGGTACATGTGGGACATTCTCTAGAATAGATCACATACTAGGTCACAAATCAGGTCTCAACAAATTAAAAATGATCGAAACATAACAGACATCTTTTCCAACCAAAACACTTTGAAATTAGAACTCAACCACAAGAAAATATCTGGAATGACCACAAATACATGGAGGTTAAATAATATGCTCCTAAACAATGAATGAATCAACCAGGAAATTTAAAAGAACATGGAAGCAAATGAAAATGAAACATGACCGTCCAATTTGGATGCAGCAAAAGCGGTTCTAAGAGGGAAGTTCATAGCGAAACAGACCTACCTTAAGAAGCAAGAAAGATCTCAAATAAACAACTTACCCTTACACCTAAAGGAGCTAGGAAAAGGACAAAAAGCAAAGCTTAAAACCAGCAGAGGAAAGGAAATAATAAAGATTAGAGCAGAAATAAATGACATAGAAACTAAAAAAAAAAAAAAAAAACAAACAAACCCAGAACTCATCAATGAAACCAGGAACTGGTTCTTTGAAAATATTGATAAAATTGATAAACCTCTGTAGATGTGTCAGGAAAAAAAGAGAGGACTCAAATAAATAAAACCACAAATGAGAGAGGAAAAATAACACCACAGAAAGACAGTTAGAAAAGAATGTTCTGAGAAATTATATGCCAACAAATTAGACAACCTTGAAGAAATGGACAAATTCCTAGAAATGTCTAAACTGCCAAAACTGAAACAGGAAGAAATAGGAAATTTGAACAGACTGATAACCAGCAAAGAAATTGAATCAGTGATCAAAAAACTTCCAAGAGACAAAAATCCAGGACTAGATGGCTTGAGAGGCGAAGTTACCAAACATTCAAGGAAGGTCAATACCTATTCTTCACAAGCCATTCCAAAAAAAGAAAGGAAGGAAAACTTCCAAATTCTTTCTATGAGACCAGCATTATCCTAATACCAATACTGGATAAAGACACCACAAGACAAAAAAAAAGAGAGAGAACTGCAGGCCAGTATGTCTGATAAACATAAATGCAAAAATCCTCATTAAAATACTAGCAAACTGAACCCAACGATTCATTTAAAAAATCATTCACCACAATCAAGTGGGATTTATTCCTGGGTTGCAGGAGTGGTTCAATATTCACAAATCAATCAACATGATACATCACATCAGTAAGATAAAGGATAAGAACCATATGATCATTTCACTAGATTCAGAAAAAGCATTTGACAAAGTACAACATCCATTCATGATAAAATCCCTCAACAAAGCAGGTTTAGAAGGAACACATCTCAACGTAATAAAAGCCATCTATGAAAAACCCACAGCTTAAATCATCCTCAGTAGGGAAAAACTGAGAGCTTTTCCTATAAGGTCAGGAATAAGTCAAGGATGTCCATTCTCACCACTTTTATTCACCATATTCACCATAGTACTAGAAAGTCCTAGCCACAGCAGTCAGACAACAAAAAGGAAGGAAAGGCATCCAGATCATTAAGGAAGAGGTAAAAATATCATTATTTGCAGATGACATGATACTATATATAGAAAACCCAAAAGACTCCACCAAAAAACTAATAGAAATGATAAACCAATTCAGTAAAGTCTCAGGAAACAAAATCAATGTATAGAAATCTGTTGCATTTCTAGGGGTGCCTAGGTGGCTCAATGGGTTGGGCCTCAGCCTTTGACTTGGGGTCCTGGGATCGAGTCCCGCATTGGGCTCTCTGCTCAGCAGGGAGCCTGCTTACCCCTACCCCTGCTTGCCTCTCTGCCTACTTGTGCTCTCTCTCTGTCAAAAAAAATAAAATCTTAAAAAAGAAAGAAAGAAAGAAAGAAATCTGTTGTATTTCTATACACCAGTAATGAAGCAGCAGAAAGAGATATTAAGGAATCAGTCCCATTTTTTAAAATTTTATTTATGATTTTTTTTTAATGATGTATTTTCGAGAGAGTGAGAGAGTGGGGATGGGGGATTGTGGAGAGACAGAGGGAGGGAGAATCTTTTTTTTTTTTTAAGATTTTATTTATTTATTTGACAGACAGAGATCTCAAGTAGGTGGAGAGGCAGGCAGAGAGAGAGGAGAAAGCAGGCTCCCTGCTGAGCAGAGAGCCCGTTGCAGGGCTTGATCCCAGGACCCTTGGATCATGACCTGAGCAGAAGGCAGAGGCTTTAACCCACTGAGCCAGCCAGGCACCCCAGGAATCAGTCCCATTTATAGTTGCACCCAAAATAGTAGGATACCTAGAAATAAAATAAACCTAACCAAAGAGGTGAAAGACCTGTACTCTGGAAAATATAAAACAGTGATGAGAGAAATTTAAGATGACACAAAGAAATGGAAACACGTTCCATGCTCATGGTTTGGAAGAGCAAATATTTTTAAAATGACTATACTACCCAAAACTATTTATTTAATGTGGTCCCTAACAAAATACCAACATCATTTTTCACAGAACTAGAACAAACAATCCTGAAATTTATATGAAACCGCAAATGATCCTGAATAGCCAAAGCAGTCTTGAAAAAGAAAAGCAAAGCTGGAGGCTTCACAGTTCTGGACTTCAAGTTATATTACAAAGCTGTAGTAATCAAAACAGTATGGTACTGGCACAAAAATAGAAACATAGATCAGTACAACAGAATAGAAAAACCTAATAATAAACCCACAATTATATGGCCAGTTAATCTTCAGCAAAGCAGGAAAGAATGTGCAATGGGAAAAGGACAGTCTCTTCAAATGATATTGAGAAGAGTGGAGAGCAACATGCAAAATAAAGAAACTGAATCACTTTCTTATATCATACACAAAAATAAATCCAAAATGGATCAAAGACCTAACTGTGAGACCTGAAACTATAAAAATCCTAGAAGAGAGCGCAACAGTAATTTCTCGGACATTGGCCATGGCAACATTTTTCTAGATATGTCTCCTGAAGCAAGGGAAACAAAAGCAAAAATACAGTGCTGAGTTATAAAACTCAACCCCCCCCCCAAAAAAAAAAACCAGTTAAAAATGGACAGAATACCTGAATAGACATTTCTCCAAAGAAGACACACAGATGGCCAACAGACACATGAAAAGATGTTCATCTTTGAGGGACATGCAAATGAGGGAAATGCAAATCAAAACTACAATGAGATATCACCTCCCATCTGTCAGAAAGGCTAAAATCAACAACACAAGCGACAACTGTTGGTGAGGATGTGGAGAAAAAGGAACACTGGTGCACTGTTGGTGGGAATGCAAACTGCCACAGCCACTCTGGAAAATAGTATGGTGGTTCCTCAAAAAGTTAAAAATGGAATTACCCTAGGATCCAGCAGTTGTACTACTAGGTGTTTACCCAAAGAATGCAAAAACACTAAATCAAAGGGATACATGCACCCTGATGTTCATAGCAGCACTATTTACAATAGCCAAGATATGGATGCAGCCCCGGTGACCATTGACTAATGAATGGATAAAGAAGATGTGTATATATACAGTGGAATATGAAAGAACTTCATCTTGCCATTTGCAGGGACATGGATGGAGCTAGAGAATACAATGCTAAGCAAAACAAGTCCGAGAAAGACAAATACCATATGAAATCACTCATATGTGGACTTCAAGAAACAAACAAGCAATGGGAAAAAGAGAGAGAGAGAAGCAAACCAAGGAACAGACTCTGAACAAACTGATGGTTACCAGAAGGGAGGGGGCAGGGGGATGGGGGATATAGGGGATGGGGATTGAGGAGCACACTTATCATGATGAGCACAGAGCAGTGACACATGGATGTGTTGAATCATGATATCGTACACCTGAAACTAATATGCCATTGTTTATTAAGTAACTGGAATTAAAATAAAAACTTGAAAAAAAAAAGACCCTCTAAAACAAATAATGCTTCACCAATAGTTCTCTAAACAATCATTTTTAACACCAGGATCATTCACTTTGGAAGAGCAAATAAAAGGAAAGCATCAACCTACCCTTTCTGTGGTTTCACTCCAGCAGATGCTTTCTACACTGCTCCCCAGTCCCCCATCCCCATAGCCCATACAGGGTCACAGAAATGTGGCTGTTCTCCTGAGAGCTTACAGAAGCATAGGGCTTTCAGCAAATTGCCCCAAATTTTTACACTTTTAATACATCAGATTGCTTAAGTATATCTTTTGAGTATGAGGTGAATAAAGCTCTTCTGAAAACTGGTGAAGGGTCGCCGCAATTTAAGATTAGCCCTTGAATTAATCCAGTGCAGCAGTCTGCCTTTGAAAACCTCCATTCCTCAGGTGCCCTTAAATCAGAGACCACCCCCCCACACACACCGGCCAGGAACTCAATTTTGTCACCTTGTTAAGTTGCTTTTGGTGCCTCGTGGTAGCACCTGATGCAATCTCTCTCTCTTTTTTAAGCTTAGCGCTTTGTAAACTGGTCACCCCAGGGTACTTGATCGAAACATTCTGAACCAACAGAAGCATTGAGATCAAGAAAAATCCTTCCATGTCCCCTTCTTTCCTCTCCCATCCGTTCACCTCCATTTTGCATCCTTCTCCAAGGAAAAACGATTATGATGACAGGCTGCTTGGTGCCCCTTGGGGACTCCTTTGTGCAACTTTCCTGGACACTCAGGGGCTGAGGTCCAGCTGAGGCATCCTTTTTTGTCTTTCTGCTGCATTGCCTCTTTTAGCAATGTATTAGATTCGGTAGAAGGGGTATTGGTTACCTAGATAAATGCAGAGTATGCTTTTACTTCTCCCTGGGTTTTCTTTCCTTCCCCTCCCTTAAGACCTAACAGTAGGATCCTCTTTCTTCCTTTTGCCTTATGATATCCAAAACCGTGTCCCTCAATGATTAGAACATTACCAGCTTTGCCACGTTATTCTTTTACTGTAAATGATACCCTAGTCTAGACTGTTCAGATTTTCCATGCGGTTTAGTGTTGAGAAATGGCTAATGGTCCTTTTCCTTGCCATATCTTAACAGTAGCTGTGAAGCTCTAACTGCTTCATTGTCTCCATGTAAGAGGTGAAGAAACCAAAGTATAATTGAGTTCCTTTCTCTTTTTCTCTCCACCATGAACGTGACATGCAGCTGGTACTAAAAGTTTAGCTGGGAAGATTCCAGCATGTTGCACGATCTTTACAGAGCCTCCTATGGCCTTAAAAAGAAAACGAGAGAAGGCATCACACCTTCTGGTTCAACCCATCCTCTTTCCTAAGGGTGTAAATTATAGACACTTTCATTAAATGTTGCGGCTAGGCCTTGACAGCATTTGTTTTTATTACTAGCCTTCATTTGCTCCAAAGGAGCTTGCGTTTGGGCAGCATTTAGCTACAAATAACAGAACCAGATTAAGACAGACTTTTTAAATGTGTGTGTTTGTTTTGTTTTCACTTGTTTGTTTGGGTCTCACACAACAAAATGTCAGCAGGTGGATGTGGCTGGCATTAGTTCCGCAAATCAGCAAGCCCTTCGGTCTTTCTTGGTCTTTTTCATGTGTATTTTTGCCTCAGAGTAAAATGACCTCTGCGAAGGCTTTAACTGCCTCGTCTGCATTTAGGCAGGAAGAGGGAGAGGGCAAAGAATAAAAAGAGTCCTGCCAGCCACTTCTGTACCTTTTTACTAGAAAAGCCCAAGCTTTATTTGGAAGTCCACCTAGTTGACTTCCACTGAGTCAGGAGGTGGAACTGGGTCATACGCTCAGCCCTAGCAAGGTTGGAGAAGTTGAGGGTCACGGTAAGGGGTTGGCCCATCCAGTGGGCAGTTCTGCCATACAACCCTACCTCCTGCTTGACATTTCATATCTACCTTGGAAGGTGTATAAATCCCCATATTTCATGTGGTCTCTGTTTTGTTTTGTTTTGTTTTTAAACAGCCTTATTGAGATATAAGTCATATATCATACAATTCACCATTTAAAGTATACAATTCAGCAGGGTTTTTTTTTTCATTTATTTTTTAAAGATGCCCTTTAAGCTTATAGCTTCTAGATGTATCCAAAACAGTAAATATAATAATTATATTTTATATTATTCTCAGCTTCAAAAATGTTCTGTAAATAAAAGTCTGTGTCTGCTCACTGGGTAGTTCTGATCCAAAACAAGCAGAATTACTGATCATCTGTGTTTGTTTTCTCTCTCGCTCTTTTTTTTAAATAAATATGAGGGTTTCTTTTCTTTTTTAAAAAAAATTTTATTTATTTGAGAGAGAGCAAGAGAACACAGGAGAGGAAGAAGCAGACTGAGTGGGGAACCACTACCCCCTCCACCACATGCAGGACTTGATCCCAGAACCCCAAGATCATGCTCTGAACCAAAGGTGGGTGCTTAACCGACTGAGCCACCCAGATGCCCCCCTTTGGGCACTCTTACTTCCTCTTTTATCTTGCTTTTTTTTTTTTTTTAAGATTTTATTTACTTATTTATTTATTTATTTTTAAAGTTTTTTTTTTTTTTTTTTGACAGACAGATCACAAGTAGGCAGAGAGGCAGGCAGAGAGAGAGGAGGAAGCAGGCTCCCCACTAAGCAGAGAGCCCAATGTGGGGCTCCATCCCAGGACCCTGAGATCATGACCTGAGCCGAAGGCAGAGGCTTTAACCCACTGAGCTACCCAGGCGCCCCAAGATTTTATTTATTTATTTGACAGAGAAAGATCACAAGCAGGCAGGCAGAGAGAGAGGAGAAAGCAGGCTCCCCGCTGAGCAGAGAGCCCGATGTGGGGCTCGATTCCAGGACCCTGAGATCATGGCTGGAGCTGAAGGCAGAGGCTTAGCCTTCTGAGCCACCCAGGTGCCCCACTTCTTCTTTTATCTTTTAGCACAGCCAGGGTTAAGGTTACAACCTCAATTCAGGCACAGCCCAGTGCCTGACAGCAGGAGCCAGTGATCTCCTTCCTACTGTTTCAGTGGTACTATTTGGGTTGATCCTTCCTTAAGTTGCAGTGGTAAGAACCAAGAACAAGTCTTGAGTATTGAAGAAGACACAGGGCAGGTCACCAAGCTTGCTTTGATTGAAACTGTTGAGGCATAACCAACTTGGGAATAGGGAGTGCTCCATGTCTTACACCTTTTGCATAAGAGGTTTGAGCCAAAAATTCTACTAGCAATTAAGTCCTTTTGCTTCTGACTTGCTGGGACTCTCCCAACATATACATAACTCAAGAACTTTGTGGGACACTGTAGTTGTGGTCCAGTGTAATAGATTTTATTCCTAAGTCCCTTAGGTATATACCATTTAATTGTCCTCTCATGCCTAATGCATCCCTTTCTTCCTGGAGGTTAAAAAATAATAATAAAATAGGACACCTGGGTGACTCCGTCAGTTAAGCATCCAACTTTTGATATCATCTCAGGTCTTGGGGTTGTGAGTTCAAGCCCCGCATTGGACTCCATGCCAATATCTTTTTACTTTAAATAAATAAATAAATAAATAAATAACATCTATAATCGAACAGTATCTTTATTAGGAAGCTTATTATAGCCCTATTAGAAAGACATAAGGCATTTTCTATAGGGAATTGTTTGAGAATTGGTGGTAAACCAGATAAATAATATCTTGATAACAGGCTTCTTGGTAGAACAAGTAAATGGCTTTGTCATGATTGTGTTCACAATAGGGAGATTTCACCTGTATATTTTAGACTCAAAGAAAAAGTAGAAAAGTCATAGAGATTAGTTGTGACTATTTGGGAAGAACATGTTAAATAGAGTCATCCATTTAAAATTGGTTTCATTAGCACTGGGTGTGGTGAAAAAATAATGAATACTGTTTTTCTGAAAATAAATAAATTAATTTAATTTAAAAAAAATTGGTTTCCTTAAAGATTCCAAATGAGTAGTTCTGTTAACAGGCCAAGCACTTTAAGGTTTTCATTGTTCTGTAGTCATAGACAGCCCTGGTCAGCTATCTTTTAAGATGCTTTTTATACTCACAGTAGAAAGAGCTGGAGAGGTAACGAGGAGATAGATCCATACAAATCTGTCTTCTCCTGAGGACCAATAAATAACTCAACACTCTCTGCCTGATTAGTGTGGTTTAGCCCATCCTGTCTTCTTCCTCTATAAATGATACATTATTTTACTGCTGTCATATTAACTACCTTATCAGTGACTATATAACGTGTGTGTGTGTGTGTATCGTTTATTGACTTTAAACGTCCCTGTAACATCTTTATCCTATTGTGCTATTCCTATGCCATCTGGAGGGTGGTGATCAGTGACTGTCCTCTGTTGACTGTCCTGTGTGCACACATCCTTAATTTGAGAATGTGGCTCCTGGGCATTTCATCAGTTCAGGGAGGAGAGAAGGTTTGAGAATGGTTTTCAGGGCTTTATTTTTAATTGGAGCTTTTTTTTTTTTTTCTCCCCAGTCTCATTCCCTTCTTGTTCTTTTACCCTTAGGAGAAATACCAGAAATTTGGGGTGAAAAGAAAGCCAAAATTGTCAGGACAGTTGTCATGGTAACAAAAATAGGATTAGGACTATTGCAGAATCCAAATTCCACATGGAATTTGCTACATGAAAATCTTTGGAAGTGCTTTCAACAGAAGAAAGATTTTAGACATTTCTAGGCTAAGCTCAGCCTTAGTTTAAACTATACCTTTATTTCTTGCCTTGGTGCCATAACTCTGTACTGCTCAATAAGGAACAGCTTTAGTTTTCTGTCTATTCCTGGTACCAGCAAGCTTTTTCTGAAAAGGGCTGGGGAGTGGATATTTTAGACTTTGTAACCCATAGTTTCTGTTATAATTGCTCAACTCTGCTGAGTGGGCCTGGATGTGTTCTGATAAAACTTTATTTACAAAAATAGGCACAGTTTACTAATGCTTAATCTATCCAGCTCCTTTCCTAATAGCTCTGGTCCATAGGTGAAAGCAAAGATTTAGGGAAGTCCATTTGCCTTTTACAGTGTCACAGTATGTTAGTAATAATACTTATAAGCCTACTATTAAAAGGTATGAATATTAATATGAGTGTTTAATTTGGGGACAAGATGCACACCATGACCTGGTGGTTTTTCCTGCTGTGTTTGTAGGAGGAGAGCCTTCGGGGCTGACCAAGGAGAGGCTGGGAGGAAGCCTGGCAGAGGAGACTTCAGCCTCATCCCTGACCTTAGTAGAGCACTTCTACTTTTCTCTCTTAGGGAGATTGAGGTTCTTCTAAGATGTTTGTGAAGGGGTTCTGCTACTGAAGAACATTATTGAAAATATTGGTTTACATTTTTAACATTTAGTATAATGCCTTTTTAGAGTGGATACTTTATAAGAAGTACCAAAGGATTTGTCATGTATTACTTTGTAATTTAAAAAATAAAACATTAAAATAAGAGGAACCACAAATCACCTACGTTAAACTTCATCTCCCTTTCTTCCCCTGTCTGCACCCCACAAAACAGATTTTAAATCTGAGAGTACAGGGTTCTGAGACAGAGGCAGAGTTGAGACTCATGTCTCCTGTCTGCTGCCACTACTAGATATGCCATATTGCCCAGCAATGTCCTCATGTCCATCAGAGGCTGTGGGAGGGTCAGTGGAGCTTTTAGTGCTCCACTAGGCTGAGGAGATCATTTGACCCAGAATGTCCCTGAAGACACACTGTTTTCTTCTTCCCTGCTCACACGCTCCTTCTTCCTTTGAGCTACCAGGAGCCCCCAAGCACCCGATTGCCCTAGCTAATCAGGGTGCAAACTGCCGAAAGCTGGAGTAATTCTAGCACCAGCAATTGGAGGTTACCACGGGCACGTCTCCCAGCCTCTGACACCTGAACACTGGTTATGTGTAGAGCCCTGGCTACGGCAGTCTCATGTGTGACTCAGACAGGCTGCCTCAGCCAGGTCCCCTTCTGCCTCTAGCATGAATATCAATGTTGACTTTTAGGATCTGGTGCCAGAGTGGGAGGATCCTGGGAAATCTTCAGATCTCACTACCTTGGGTGTGATTCCTTCCTTGGCTTGTGAGAGTTCTTAATCTTTTCTGTCTGTACCTTTCTGAATGTAAGTCAGGGTAGTGATATAGAGTGGTGTGGGTTGTGTGTGTGTGTGTGTGTGTGTTCACACACCCATACACGTGCATACACACTTTGGATGCCTGCGTGGTACCAGGACTGTATTCTCCAGATGTCCATGCACCCACTATGAGCCAAAATACGTAGGAAGTAACAAAGGGCATCAGCAGATAGGGTTATGGGGCAGAAGGGAGATAGATGTTTGTTCTTCTTGATGAGAAAGGATAAGCCGGATGAACAAAAAAGAAACCGTTTAACTCACAGAGTGCAGGATTCTAATACAGCCTCATGCTGAGCTTGAGTCAAAATGGCAAGGTCTAGCTGCAGCTGGGCCTTGGATAGATAGGAGGGATTTATTCATCTCTGCCTCCTTCACTCGGATTTTCTCCTTTCAGCCATCCAGTATCCATCACCAGAAAGCCCGGCTTCTGTACAGGGTTTACACTCATAACTTGCCCGGGATATATTCTGAAGGATTAGTGTACATGGTGTGGAGACGGGCCCTATGCTCAGTACACTGTGGTGAATATTCATGTTAGCACCTGGGAGGGTTTTTCTAAAAAGGCAGCTCTTACAGAATACATTCTAAAGAGAGAGTGTTTTTCCTGTCTGATGATCCTTCAACCAAACAAGTGTGGGAGGGAGGGGGAAGCTGCTCTGTAATTCTGGAGAGTATTTATGAGACAGAAAACTGCATTCTTATATCTTCTGCAGCAGGGGGGAAAACCATGCTCCCTCTGCCTTCAGAGCCTTTGCCGGGGCCTCCCGCTCTAGGCGAGACAGGATAGGCGATTCCAGGACCCCCCCCCCCCAAAAAGGCAAAAGTGTTTAGCCTTTGGTCCTGTAACCTACATGAGTTTGATCTGATTACAGCTGTTTAGCAGCTAGAAAAGTTCAAGTTGTTAACGTTCAGCTGAAAATGTTTGAATTAAAACTTATGATCCCAGCTTTGAAGACCTGGATCAAGAAAACTGTACCGAGTGGCCAGTGATCAAAAGAATTCCACTGAAAAACATAATTAGCCATTTTCCCCTCCAGCTGTTACAAAAAATTACATAAAATCTTGCTTTCTTTTTCGTGCTTCTTGCCATGCTTCAAAAGACTTATCACATAGTTACATATTAAATTGATTAATTATCTTTTGTTTATAAGAACTTATCATAGTTAGAATTCTCACTTTCATGTATTAGTTAAGGCGTTACTATTATTAGTCTCACTAATGTGGTCTTTATTTTAGTGGCAAGTCTTGTACGGCACAGCACGGAGGATTATGATTTGTCAGGCACCTCAGACTTCAAATAGAATAGTCTACTTTAAGTGTTTTAATTCTGTAGCTTGTAACTTATTACAGTTTTATTTTCCTGTTTTGGAACGTAGTTGTTTTCAGGTGAAAGCCTTCACAGAACAATTGCATAGAGGAAGTTCATTAGCAAAGGGACTGAAAGGGAGGAAATGCAGACCAGGCAAGAATGGGAAAGAGGGCAGACGGGCATCCATTGTGCAGGACCTAGCAGAATGTCTAGGAGATTTGGGACCACGTCTGGGGGCAGGGTGGGGGCCAGGAACTTTGCAGAGAGAGGACATGAAAAAGGAACAAGCAATGGCAGGCACAGGTGGTACAGTTGAAGGAGGATGAGGGCCCTGATTGGATGGGTAAGTGCTTTCAAATCATTTTCAGCAAGAGCTCAGGACTTTATAGACTTTATAGATTGTGCCCTATGGGGAAAAGAAGATGATTCAAAGCTGGAGCAAAGGTTGAAACTCATATCAGATTTGGGTGAGAAGGTCTAGGCTGGTAAGAAAGAGAGAGATGGGAAAATAGTACTGGCTGTGTTAAGAGAGACCAGAGGAAAGATTTGGTGAGAGCAAAAATAAAGAGATTATATACCTGAATAGGAAGATTTTTTACCTTGTAGCTCAGCCCTGCTGGAATGTTCTCTCACCTGTAATATTCAGAGTTGAGCCTCCCCACCATTGTTTTGCCTGTCCATTCTATCCCTTTATCACCAGGTTGAGAGAATACAAAGCTCTACCTGTAGTTAAATTGTGAGTTCTCCCACAGTGCCAGATTCCTATGAAAACTTGACCTAAGGGAATAGAAAGGAGCTGTGGAGCTTATTAAATTTCTCTCTGGCTCTGCTTCTTGGTGCTTTGTAGGCGGCGCATGTGGACATGTATTAGCATGTGGTCAGAGGAGGGGCAGGAGAATAAGGTCAGGAGATGAAATAGCAGTCGGTGTCGACATATTTCATAACTTACCTCCTTAAGTGAGACTCTCCAAAATAGTGTGGGGGTGGAGGGCTGGCTGGGGGGTGTTTCAGATGGAAAGGTAATGTAAGAGAGCATTAAAAGATACTGTACCAGGGTGGACCTATCTGGGTTTTGTGAGAGGGTGATTTATCTCTAGTTCCCTCTCCTCTTTCCATCATCCTCCCCTACCTCATTCCCCGTATCTCCTCCTCCGTAACTCCGAAGGAGATACGGAGTTCAGTAGTGTGGCATGCTGGGGCCTCTGAGGAATACTAAGGTATTAGCCATGCATGGCCCCTGTACTCAAGAAGCATGGTCCAGGGGGTTCCTCTTGAGCAGGCTTGGTCCTGGAAGCTGAAAGAGGAGCGTTTGGATGGTGTTACACAAGAAACCTGGAGCCAGGTGGCACTTTACTTCCTTACCTATTGGGTGAAGGCTCACACTGGGGTCATTTTATCTTACAGCGATCATAAATGTGAGTACAAATCCAGGGCGTAAGATCCCTAACACATAGCTGGTAGGTCAGGGAGCTCTGAGTTCTTAAACATGCCTGTGCCTTCCTCTCACCCTGCAAATAATTTCACAGAACTGGGGACAGGGAGCAGAAACCCTCACCCAAGTGGGTATTGCCCTCAGCCATTAACCAGTTCTGGCCTTTTGAAATCCCAATAGCCCTGACGAGCCTTCCTAGCAAATGCGGCAGAGAGTGAGCTGGTCTGACACCTAGGATGCCAAGCCCCGTGGTCTAGGCAGGGCCTCTCTGTTTCCACCTCTTGCATGTCCATCTGCGATCCTTCTGGTGAGCCAAATTGGGCTGATGTCACTGGTGGTGTGTGCGTCCTGCGCGCACGTTCTGATGAGGAAGCTGCTGAGATCAAGGAAGACAGCTTCACTGCCGAGAGGGACATTGACAATGCCAAATTTAAACACAGAGAAAGATCTGTGAAAGCTGCACGCCCGCTTAGCATGTCACAGCCGAAAAGGCCTGTAACATAATGAAACTTCACCTTTTAAAATCTAACAAGACCATTTGAAATGGTTCCCAATAGTTTTGAGGCGGCGTCTTGCTTAAGGAAGGGACAGTATTTGGAAAGACTCACCTTGAAAAGTAGAAGAAAACTGCTTTTCTTTGCAAGCACTGTTTGGCCCGGACAAAATTTTCTCATATGTCCACATTGAAAGCATAAAATGAAAGAATTTTCATCAAATTGTACTGTATAGTGTGAAATCAAGATCATAAGCATAGGCCTAAACTTATTTATTAATAAAGGGTTTGCCAAATGATTGTGTAATCTGTGGAAGATTGCTTGGGTGGTGGTTAGCCCCCGTAAGAAAATTAACCAAGGAACTTAGAAAAATAGATTTGCATTGAAAGCAGGAAATGTGCTGATTATAAATTGTCTTTTTTTTCCCCCAAATGTGATAATGTATGCAAAAACATTTTGAAACCAGCGAGGTCTGTGTGAATGTGAGGTGGGATTATGATGAGTTGTTCACTGTTCGTTCCACACCCAGTGTTCACTGACTAGCGCCCGGGCAGTTACGCTGTTCGGCGGCATGGTGTTACCCTTGACGTTATCACCTAAAACTTGAAATTAAAAACTTAATCCTTCCAGGGCGTGACGTGATGGTCTCAATAAGCTATTAAAAGTCTGTAGTTGTGTACTATCAAGATTTCAGAAAGCCTTGTCCCATCCAGCTGTCCTTATTGCCCAATCCTGCAGGCATATTCTCTATTGGCATCTCTCTACCTTCCTAGAATTTACCTGGATTATACTGTATGGAATGTAAGGTTTGATAGGAGAGAAAGCCTCCTCTTCCTCCCTCCTTTTTCAGTGAGCCAGCCTACACCGTGAAGCCCAAGTGTATGCTTTGCCCCATCTCCTCACTTTTTCTTCATCCCGGGGCTTCGGTGACTAAACACAGAAACTACATGTGCCAGACGACCGAGCGCTCGCACCTGTCTTTTCTCTCGCCAGCTGCAAGAGAATATTGTCAGCCAATGCCATTATTTCTCCCTCTCTTAGAGGAATCGCCCTCTGTGTCCAAGACATGAGAGATTATACAGGATCAGACAGTGTGTAGGCTCTGTGATGTCCTGTGACTAACGTAGCTCCCCAGCTCCCACTCCATCTGGCGAGCAGCCTGTGTCACCCTCCTCCTGCTGTCAGAAGAAGGCGGGTGTCCCCTCTGCCCTGAAAGGTTGTGGCCCACTTAGAGGCAGGGCCCCCATGGCGGCCGCTCCTTGGGGGTTCCTGTGTCTGGAATCTGCAGGGCAGACACCTGCTCTGTCTCACACACTTTCGATCACAACGCTGTTACTTGGCTCCGGTCTCCTGCTGAGAATCTCATTTTGGGCTTGTGGTCCTCCAGCAGCTCAGTTAAGCCTAACCTTCCTCTCCACCTGAGGAGGAAGCTGCCTGCACCCCTGAACCCTGTGACATTTGACAGTGAGGGCCCCTCTCATCTGTGGGAAAATCCCAGTTTCTGCCCTGGGAAGTTGTTCCTCCAAAGCTGTATCATTCCTTCTGGCAGCTGTTACAGGCTCCCGCCCCCCACCTGCCTCTCAGTAGCAGAGATGAGAATGGAGCCTCACGTAATGTTCTTCCTGCTCCTCACCCAGAAGAGTGGGAACTGGGCTCTTGTGAATGAGGTGCCAAAGCACTGAAGAATCCCTCTGTGACCGCAGTTCCTTCCTCTTCTCCCTCACCTCCATGTCTGCCACATCTCATCTCTTGCTTCATGACTTCTAGTCACTCTTGATTCTGAAAGTTAGTCAGCCCCCTACTTGGCCCCAGTTAACCCCTCAGCAGCCTAGAACTGGCTGATACTCTGGTCCTTTTCTTCCCTGACCCTGCCCTGCATCTTCCTTGTCCCTGGTGGCCCTGCTTTCCTCTCTCTGGCTCCCCCAGGCCACTGCTCAAGAGAGTTCTCAACTACCTGGAGTGTCCCGTCTGCTGGGCTCCCTCCCTGCAGCTCAGTGGACCTGCAGAACCTACTCCAAAGTCCGGTTGCCTTTCCACCCCACAGTGCTACCCTGCCACTCTCAGCTTTCATTGAGAATCTTCATTTAAAAGAGAGAGAGAGAGAGAGATTTTATTTATTTACTTGAGAGAGAGAATCCCAGACTCCCTGCACAGTGGGGAGCCCGATGTGGGGCTCCATCATGACCCAAGCAAAAATCAAGAGTTGGAGGCTTAATCTACTGAGTGATTCAGACACCCCCAAGAATCTTCTTTCATACCTGAATGAAGATCTCCATCCAAACAAACTTCCTCACCATCCCTATTCCTCACCTCCTGTCTCTCTGGTCCTGGAGCCCTCACATCATCATTGTCACCCTCAGTCTCATCTGGACCTCTGCTCTTTATTGAGCGACCTTTCCATCTTGGGCACTGTGCTAGGATCTTATCTTAGGCTTTTTGGTTCCAAGCTGCAGAAACCACATAAAGATGGCTTAAGCGATAAATGGCAGGTTTATTAAGATGATGGGGATATTTCTCATTGAATACTAGGGCAGAAACTCTGGTGAGCCTTACATGGAGCCAAATCAGCTAGTAGAATCCTCCCAGGAACCAAGATAACCCCTCCGTGGGCCACATCATCTGTTTTCTTTGCTTCTCATTGCAGATGACTTTCTTTGCTTCTTTGTGCCTCTGATGAAAGAGGGTCACCCCAGGAGGCCCACGTTTTCATCACGTCATTTTAAGTGAGCAGGGCCAAATAAGCCCGAATCTCACATAATTCTCAATTCTTGAGAAACGAAATCCAGTTGGTGCATCAGGGGTCATGTATTTTCCCAGAATACACTCGGGTCCACAAACCAAGCTCAGGAACCACCCATGTCCACCTCAGGGTTAGGCAAGAAACAGTTCTCTCAGCGAAGAGTCACTGTATAATGGACAGAAATGCAAAGAAAAAATCTCTAGCCGCCCCCCCAACACCTCTACTGCTGTCGCAGGAAATTATAAAATGTTAGAACTGGAGAAGCCCTTAGAAACCATCAAACCTAGATCTTTAATTTCACAAGGAATGAAGCTGAAGTACAAGTAAGTGAAGTAACTTGCCTAATGTCACTTAGTCAATACTCGGTAAATATTTGTTGAATGGAAGAAGATTATTTCTAAAGAACTTAATTTCTGGAGATCTTGAACAAAGAATAGACTCCAAACCTTTGAGGTCAGAGTATCTTTGGTTTTGGTTGAGAGATTAGAAATGGATTTGATAACAAATTAGTGTGTTACTAATATCCCGGCAGTTGTCCCCTCTTCGTTGCTGTTTTTTGCGCAAGTGAGGAACATGGCAGTGGCAGCCAACGTAGTCACGGGCCTTCCAGTGGCATCTCCCAGGACGGACAGTTAGAAACAGGCAGAACAGATCCTTGCTGCTGACCTAAAAGACACCAATTCAGTGGAGAAGCTGTTGATCTCAACTGTTTAAACCTCAGCACTGTTTCCAATCTGGCACAGAATTAATCCCTTAAGAAAGGGATGGAAAAAATGCCATTCAGCACAACATAGTTTGTCATCGCATGCATAATGCAGACTTCCCAATTAGAATGCTACAATTTGGAAACTTTCTTCACAGACTGATGAGAGAGCAATTATTTTAAAGAAGGGAAAACTCAGTCCACTGGGTTTGCCTCAAGTCACTTCTGACTCAAGCCGCAAAGACAAGAGTTTTAAAAACATATTCACTATTGAATTTTGTATCAAAACACCAGCAAGGAGAGCAATTAGTTGCTGTAAACTGAACCCCGGTAATCAATGGTATGCAGCCAGCCAGAGCATTTATGGAAGATGTAAGCAAAATCACATCTGCTAATCAATTAAAAAAAGCCCAGCACTTCACTGCTTTTAGGGGAAACTCCGCAATGAGACTGAAAGAAGATGGAGGAGACAAGGTTTAATATCACCAGGCGTTTCAGGCGGTGCTCATTAGGGAGAGGGAATTGTGGCAACAGCTAAGTACAGACCTGATCTGCATCAGTAGATCCTGGACAGTGGCTTCCTTTATCTAGCCCCTCTGGAAATGGCTTCTGATATCCAGGTGGAGGTGTGTGAGATATAGGGGGATATGTTTAAGGAGCACCTCTCCGATAAGGTCAGAGGGAGTGTGTCTGTCCTGGGCGAGCTCCCTGAGCAAACATTCCTCTGCAGATTACAAATCAGAAGTACCTCTGTTGTTGCAGGTGCACAGGCATGGGAGCAGACTGCTGCCAAGGGAAGAAGGGAGGGAGTTGGTGGGTTTTTCAGTTGTGCCTTAGAACAGAATTCCTCTCCGTTGGGGGAGGGGGGGGAAGAGTGAGCCAATTTTCCTTTAGTGTCCTTAGACTGTACTTGCTTCCCCTCCCCCCCCCAGTTTCATTCCTGGCTAAGCCTAAATTCCAAGCAGATATTCATCCAGGCACATGAATTAGAATCTCTCTTAAAAACTACAGTGTGTAGGTATTTTGATAATGTGGGGTCCATCAGTGTCCCTTTTCCACCCTGGAGTCACCATGACCCCACATTTCCAGCCCCCAGGGACACTTAGTAGAGGAATAGAAAGGAGATGTCTCAACAGTGTGTGCATTTGGCTGCTGTTCAGAAAAAAGAATTTAGGCCAGGAGAAATTATTGAAGTAAAGATCGATAGACTGAGCTAATAAAAATTAATATCTTCAGCATGCAAACTATGATAGGCAGTAGATTAATATCCTTCAAATATAGAGGGTATCTTGTAAGTCATTAACAAAAGGATAAATATAAGTAGAAAATGGGTAAAGTGTTCAAGTTCAGTGGTAAGTAAAAAGCTGCAAGTTAATGACATAGATTTCATCTATCAAATCGGCAGTATTTTTAAACATAATACAAAATCTCGGCAGTGATGCAGAGAAACAGACATTTGTCATACACTGCTGGTAATATGAGTAAAAGCGAGTACTGACTTTTGTTTGGGGGAAGGAGGGAAGTGCTAGTCTTTTTGTGATACATATCAAGGCCTCACCTATTCTGCCCCAGGCGTTTCACTTACAGAAACTTTCATGGGCAGGAATTGTAGGTTTAGTTTAAGAATATTCATCACAGAGTTTTCCTAGCAACCTAATATTACCAACTACCTAACCGTCCAGTAATAAGAAACTGATTAAATAAATTGTGGGACATCCATAAGGTGGAATTCTGTGAAGCCAGTACATACAATGAAAAAGAAAATTTGATAACTACAAAAGAAAGGTATTTGTAATCAACCACTAAGTGAAAGAAGCAAGTTACAAATAATTTGGACCATGTGTATGTGTTTACAAAATTCCTAGAATTACAGGTGATCTTCCTTTTAAAATAAAACTCGAAACAAGTTAGAGGACTTTATAGGAAAAACTACTAAGGGACAAAATATACACTACTTTAAAAATTCTTTTAATATCCTGTCACACCAGGAATTTCTACTAGAGCATTTGTGATACTTATAATTGGTCTTTCTTTTTATCTTCTTCATAGCCCATCTCCTCAGGGCAGTCTTTTTCCATGAATATTTTGAGATCTGGTTAGATTCAATCCCAAAAGAGCCTGATTATTTTCAGTGGATACACTAGTAGAAACACTAATTCATGATTATTCAGAAGGATAGGGATTATGATGAACCTGGGTCTCCACAAATAATCTAAAATCCCATTCAGAAAATAGCCTCAACACTGTCTCCCAAAAAGCCCGTTTGTTATCAGAGTTATTAAGTAAAGAGAATGAGTAATTGATCTGAAGTTTTTTTTCTTGTTTTTAATCTACTCTGGCAGAGTTATGAGCTATTTCAGCCCAGAACATGTATGGAACATACACTCTCAACAGAATCCATGTTTAAAGTAGAATTTTTTTTTAATGAGAAGATCAACAGTCTTTCTATAATTTTTATAAGAGCCAGACAAACATAGAAACAAAAATTATACTTTGAGGGGCACCTGGCTGGCTCAGTGGGTTAAGCCTTTGCCTTCAGCTCAGGTCATGATCCTAGGGTGCTGGGATTGAGTCCTGCGTCAGGCTCTCTGCTTAGTGGGGAGCCTGCTTCCTCCTCTCCCTCTGCCTGCCTCTCTGCCTACTTATGATCTCTGTCTGTCAAATAAATAAATAAAATATTTTAAAAAATTATATTTTTAAAGGTTACTCAACGTAAACATAAATTAACAGGCTAAACTGCATTAAAGTGCTAAGAAACTAGAATAATATTCGAGGAAATGACTAATGAGGGAAATGACTCACTTTCTTATTAACCAAGCTGGTACAATCTGAGAGCAGAATTATTAGACGCAAAAACAATAGAGTGGAATCCTGTCTGATTCATTCAGAGTACTTGGAGAGATTAAATACTCAGGCAAATTGAGGGGAATACTCAAGTGAATTAAGGTGGAATCTGTTTCCGCTTTACTTAAAAGATGAATTCCAAAATATTAGGTAGTATGGGTTTAGTCATTAATAGCAAACAAAATTAGACTTGGAAACAAATAAAAGGTAAAGGGAACACAGTGTCGTTTCTAATCCCCAATAATAGCGTTATAGACAACACTAAATCGAGCTTGTGCAAAAAGTTTTTATTGATTATCATTGCAAGATCAAGGACAAATAATATGAACTACTTTTGTAGAGTGATAGGTTGTAGGTTGTAAATCGGGACCAGGATTCATAAAGTGGGAGTAAAGGAAGCACTTGACAGAGGGATGATAAAAATGGGCTTTGGCCAGGACACCAGGTTTGAACCCTGTTATCTGCCAACACTAACTGTTTGAGCATAGACATGTTACTTAACAGCGATAAACCTTACTTTCACCATCTGTAATTTGATGAGAATACTAATGCTTGCTATGGGGATTTTGAAACCATTTAATAAGATAAATTATATAGAGCACTTAACATAGGGCCTGGTACACAGTATAAGCATTAAAGAAATGTTGGCCAGTATGATATTAATAATCATCATTATCACTGTTGTTACAAATAAATATTCATTGAGCATAGGCTCAGTGAGACACCATGCTGAGTCCCTGGGTATAGAAGGATCAGTAAGACATAAGCACTGTCTTCAGGGAGCTCACTCTCTGTTCTGGCCATTGGAGGAAGAAAATATGCATGACCAAATGTAAAACAATAGATAGGTATCTTGTATGGGAAGGACTTTTGAGGCTGAAATCATAATTCTTTTTTCTTTTTTCGAGGTTAAAATCACAGAAAACAATGGTGTCTCATCTCTTGCCACTGTGGCACCATCAAAAGCAAAATGCTAGACTGTTGTCTAATCTAAGTATTACAATACTTAGATTCTTTTCTCTTATTTTTTTTAATTGAGGAGTAACCACACATACAGGGCACAAATCTTTCATGTATAACTTAACTGGGTATTTATTGTGTGTGTACCCATGAACTACCACTCGGCCAGAATCAACACACTTCCAGCATCCTAGAAGGTTCCCGCGTTCCCTTTCACAAGCATTACCTCTTCCAGAGGTAACCACTGTTCTGATTTCCTGTCACCAGTGATGAATTTTGTCTCTTTTGAGCTTTATGTAAATGGAATCACAGAGTCAATGCTCAGGTTCTTATCTGAGCTAAAAAGGAGATATGAGGAATAGAACCCAAATAATCTCTAAATAATAAGAAAGTTTTACTAACAAATATATGTTTGCTTGTGTCTCCAAATCAGATCATTGTACCACAGCTGTGCAAAATTCCGCTAAGAATGAGAGGGAATCTAAAACATGATAATTGAGGTCATTGGGGCGTACTAGTTATTATCAGTTAGAAAGCACAGATTCCCCCATGAACGCTAGTCTCAAGGATGTTGTTACCTTTGGTCAGCCTACCCAAGTGGAGATGAATCAGGAAGGAGGATTTGGAGACATCTTCTCATAGATAAGCCAATCCGAAGGGCATAGCCAGTCAGGGAGCAAAGGCTGCCTGAGATAAATTCCTAAAGAGACCTTGCTCTCACTGCAGACTGACTCCGCCTCCTGTCACCAGACTTTTGCTGGAGATTCATGTCCTTTCTCCAGGCCTGGAGGTGGAGTAGGGGTAAGGGGACAAAGGAGGCAGGAAGGAGAAGTAAAGTAGGCGTGAATTTCCTTATGCTGACAGGACACAGGCAGTTAGAACATTCATAGCATTCTTATGTATTTTCCTTTGTTCAGGTTACTACTTTGGGACTGTGATGATCGAAGCTACAGCTACTATGTTGAGGTCTCCACCAACCAGCAACAGTGGACCATGGTGGCTGACAGAACGAAAGTCTCCTGCAAGTAAGTTATGTCTTCTCACAGAATTTATTACAATTTAAAAGACCTTCTTCCCTATGGGTACAGAAGGTTCTCATGAAGACTCATGGAATCACCAAATTATTCTTAGTTACAGGTTGAAAACATCATTTACTTCCGTTTTGACTATTAAGTACTTTGACGAGAAGTTATTTTTTTATGTGATCAAACAAGCTTTTCTTATTTGGTGGTTTGACCTTGACTCTTGAAAATGACATGTACCTGAGCAGGGAAAAGGATTTCAATATGTAATCCTCTCTTGGATGCCCACCCCTGATACCACACACTACCCCTTTAGAACTTTTTTCTTCCTTACAGAATTTTGCCAGTACAATACAAACTTTATTACTTACTCTGGGACTCCATTCCCTATCTTCATATCATTTCCCAGCATTACTTTTAAATATTTATCTCATCTCAGAAAGAAAGTTTGGTATTGTAGATCTCTAGTCATATGGCTTTGGGCCTCCGTTTGCGTTTACACTGTTGTGGGGGAAGCTAGGAGGAAGGATCCTGTGGGTCCTGACTGGCCTGAGATCATGACTGGAATGAGTCTGAACATGTTTATATACCTGTATAACTCACTCAGATAAAAATTAGCACATTCCCAGCATCCTAGAATCATACCTTTTCCCAGTCATTATCTAAAAAGAGCTCAGTGCCTTTTGGGGTAGAACCAGATTGTCTGGGAGGCAAGATAAAGCAAAATACCTGAGATTTCTTTCTTTCCTTTTTTTAAGATTTTATTTATTTGAGAGAGAGAGAGAGCACAAGCAGGGCAGAGGGTGGCAGAGAGACCGTGAGAGAGGGAGAAGCAGACTTCCCACTGAGCAGGGAGCCTGATGCAGTGCTCAACCCCAGGACCCTGCATGACCTGAGCTGAAGGCAGACGCTTATCCAACTAGCCACCTGGGCGCGTGAAGATTTCTCTTTTTTACTGTTGAAATATGATTCATATACCACACAATTCACCCTTTTAAAGGTACAGTCTAGAATTTTTAGTGTATTCACAGAGTTGGGCAGCCATCCCTACTGTCTAATGTTTCAAACATTTTCATCACCCCCCCAAAAGGAAACCTCCTACCCATTAACAGTCTTTACATTTCCTTCCAGTTCCCACAGCCCCTCAACCCCAGTTATCTCCCTTCTGTCTTTGTGGATTTGCATATTCTGGATATTTCCTATACACAGAATCATATAAGATATGATCAAAAAATTTTCTTCTGGCTTTTCTTCATTTGACATAGACTTCTGTCAAGCTTCATTCATGTTGCAGCAGGTGTCAGCACTTAATTCCTTTTTATGGCTGGATAATATTCTATCCTATGGAAATATACATGTCACATTTTGTTTCTCCATTCATCAGCAGATGAATTGTTTGCACGTTTTGGCTAAAATGAGTATTTCTGCTGTGAACCTTCCTGTGTGAGTCTTTTTATGAACATATGTTTTCAGTCCTCTTGAGTATATTCCTGGGCGTAAAATTGCTGGGTCTTATGGTAACTCTGTGTTTAAGTTTTTGGGGAATTGCCAGACTTCTCCACAGCAGCTGCAGCATTTTGCATTCCCACCAGCAATGGAGGAGGGTTCTGATTTCTTCCCATTCTCGCCAATACTTACTACTGTCTAGCTCCTTGTTCACAGCCATCCTAGTGGGAATGAAGTGGTGGTTTCAGTTTGCATTTTCCTCATGACGAATGACGTTGAACATCCTTTCATGTACTTTCTTGGCCAAGATTTCATAACAGCATTAATGATGGCTTATTTGATGCAACGTTTGACACCTTTACCATCGTAATTATCATAGAGCACATTTAATGCTTCCATTGATTAAGGTAACACTTGCTGCTATAATGGAAAGTGGCTTCAACATTCCGGAGTCTTAATGCAATAGTTTATTTCTCAGTCATGTAGCAGGCAGTATGGGCAGTCCTGGTTGTCAGGTGGCTCTTCTCCACAGGTGACTGAGGAACCCAGGCATCTTCCTTCTTGTGGCACTGCCATCATCTGGGGTTCATCAGCATCACCTGCATCTAGCTGCCAAATGGGGAAAGACCAGAGAGAAGCTATATCTGGTCTTTCTGCACAGCCTTGGCCTGGATATAGTGGCCATCCCTTCCACTTGTGTGCGATTGAGGAGAAGTAGTCATTTACCACACTAGGTGCTGGTAGGGCTGGAAACCATAGTTCCTGCTGGGCAGCCACTTCTCAGCAGAGCACAATCTTATAGCCATCTCTGCCGTCAGATAAGAAAACTAACAATTATTGAGTAACTAGTATTCTATGACTTTTCTGTGTTTTGTCTCACTTTGTCCTGAACATAAAACACCATGTGGGATATTGTTCTCATTTTATAAAAGAGAAAGTGGAGGGCTCTTTCTGTTGTACCACAAAGCCTTACTAAAGAGGGCTAAGCCCAGCTAGATGACAGAAACAAGGAAATGAAAATGACTTACTTGTTTCCAAGTGCCTGGAACCCTTTTTATATGACAGGAAGGACTTCCAGGCCCATGAACAACTGACCATTTATCTTTTCAGAGCTATTGCTCCCTGAGTATATAGCTCATGGGCCAGACCCTCTGCTTCCCCATCTTTTCCACATCTCACTGGTTACCATCACCCATCTTGTCTGTTGTTTTATGTGTTATAAATTAGATGCTTCATCTCTTTATGTTCCCCGGCTGAAGGTGTGTTACAGTATGGGTTTTGACAATAACTGGTTGACTGACTGCTGACTCAGGTATATATCATAATGGTTTTGTAGTTATTTAAATGTTTTTTTTCTTGATTCAAAAATGCATTCACTCGGGGCGCCTGGGTGGCTCAGTGGATTAAAGTCTCTGCTTTCGGCTCAGGTCATGATCCCAGGGTCCTGGGATCAAGCCCCACATTGGGCTCTCTGCTCAACAGGGAGCCTGCTTCCCCCTCTCTCTCTGCCTGACTCTCTGCCTATCATTAGACCCCTCCCAGTAGCTTTTTTTTTTTTTTTAAAGATTTAACTATTTATTTGAGAGAGCTCAAGTAGGGGGAGGAGCAGAGGCAGAGGGAGGAGCGGACTCCACACTAAGCAGGGGGCCTGACACAGGGCTCAATCCCAGGACCCTCAGATCCTAACCTGAGCCAAAGGCAGATACTTAACCGACTGAGCCACCCAGGAACCCCTCCTACCAGTAGCTTTGTTTTAAGTCATCAATGTCTTTTTTCCCCCTTTTTTGGTATTTTGTTTCCATTAGTTGTTGGATTTAAATAATTTATATCTTTTTAACCTTCCATGTTAGCACTTCCATGCTACAGCAATATGTGTTTTAATAGATTAACAGATAAATAATGTAAAAACAAGAGTAGTAGCAAGAAGGTAAATGCCTTTTAACCCCCTAAGAATCAATGAAACAGAAGGTCATGACTTTATGTTTAGAGGCATAACCTGAATCTATTGTGCCTTTCATGTTTGGGTTAGATGTTAAGAAATATAATAGAAGACATGCAGATGATACAAGAGGAAAGCCTTTCCTTTTTACTAATATACTCCAGAGCAGTCCTCAAGAGAGGATTCTGTTAGCTTCAAAAGTTATAACCTCCTTTTTTTTGAAATATGTGAATCATGTTATAAATGAAATGCTATAGGGTCTTTATAGATCACAGCCGTGCTTCTTGATAGCGTTCTACCTAGTCAAGAAATCAAAGGACAGATTTTTGCTGTCCTCTGAAAAATAACTAGGGAATGAGATTCCCCAGTGTCTCCTTGTAAGACTCTGCTCCTGGAGCAGGATATTTTCCTGTATTGCTATCCTAAGTCCTTTCTGCTACGGATGGAGCTCACTTGTTTTACTCTCAGGATAAAGGCCCATTTTCTATCACAGATAAGCATGTTTTTGTATAAGCGTGTATTTGATTTGTTTCCCCCCCCCCCCGGCTTACTCAGATATAATTGATACATAACATTGTGCGAGTTTAGGGTATACAGTATAATGATACGTAGAGCAAAGTGACTGCCACAAGTTCAGTAACCTCACGTTTTTTTTTCTTGCAATGAGAACTTTTAAGATCTGCTCTCTTAGCAGCTTTCAAGCGTACAAAGCTATGTTCACTGTAGTCACCATTGCTGTACATTCCATCCCCAGATCTCACTGATCTTGTAACTGGAAGTTGGTGCCTTTTGATCCACCCTTCACCCACCCTCCTCTCAACCCACTAGCAACCACCAATCTGTTCTCTTGTTTCCATAAGTTCATTTTTTAAGATTACACATTTAAGTAAGACCATACACTTATTTGTCTTTCTCTGTGTGACTTTTTCACTTAGCATAATGCCCTCGATGTTTATCCACATTATTGCAAATGTATTAACTGATTTTATAAAATTACTTTTTACCCTTCTTTTTTCACACCAGCTAATACTATGCCCTTTAGCCTTCTTCCAAAAGACTTCACCTTCCAATCTTTGATTCCTTTTCTCTACTGTCTTCTAAATCATTGAACTTTAAATCTGTGTTGATACAGTAAGACACCAACATCAGCTTTTTATTATAAATGTAAAACATGCATGGAAAAGTAATTTAAGCAATACAGAAAGATAAATGTGAAAAGTACAATTTTATCTCCCCATCTTGTGCTCCGTTCCTCAGAAGAAACTGCTTTTGACTATTTTTTTTTGTTTTTATCACATCTCAACTATAAATAATGTTTTTATGTCTGTGTTTATTAATTTATCAGCTTTACTAACTCCTTGCTATAAAAAATGAGAAATTTAGCTCACTGAACTATTTCTCATTTTTTGTAACCTTTTTCCTTTTAGTTCCACCAACTACTCACCTTTTAAAATTAAACAATATACCTCTATATTTTGAGCCGTCATTTGTAGATAGTATTCCTTGACTCCCTACTATGTATGAAGAAATTACCACCCTACCTTTCCCTTTATCTCCCCCCATCTTCTGTTAACTGTCCCACCACACTGGCCTTGTAAAGATTTATGACACTTATTTTCTGTTCTGTGATTTACAGTTAAACCTTCCATGTGTTAACTGTAAATTGGTCTCAAAAAGGGAAAACTACTAAAAACTCATTATGATATTATGATTATGTAAACACTGTTTACTACAGATCTATAATTTATTGGATGTATTATTCTGTGTCACTAAACTTATGTCCCTCTTAGAAGAATTGTATTGTGTTCAGATCAAATGGATTTGATTTTCTTACAAGTACTCAGAATTCTTTCCCATATGATAAATAAATAGCTTCATATTAGCTAGCTTTTTGTTTTCTTGGAGCTTCTAATTGCCTTTTTCCTATTTACAGAAGTTTCTGAGACATACTGATTGTTCTTTGGTTAATTTTAAACAGACTGCTTTCTAAGCCTACCACGTAACTCAAATTTCTCTTTCTTTCCTATCTAGTTTGGTTTCACTCTTGGATTTATTTTTCCTCTTGTAGAATGTGGGTAAATGGTTAACAAAACCCTGTTTCCTCTGCAGTGAGATACTGACCTTGGGCCCAGTTACCTCTTCCGATCTGTTCCCCTAAAAACCTGATGGAAGTGGAGTGTCAGCTGTTAGGCAACATTGCTTATGAGGAAAATTGCCCCTGATTAATAAATTGCATCTGGCTTGGGAGGACTGTAAATATCTGGTTGGAAACCATAGCTTTGGGTTTCCTGAGTGTGATGACTTTTGTGACTAGGCACGTCCCTTGTGAAAATTCTGGGATCTTTGTTTATGGAGCTATTACAAGAGATAATAGTTTCAATCTGGAATATGAGGCTTCTGAACTAGAGCGGCTCCACACCGGCCCACTCTCACCTGAGCTGTCATGTTGCATGCCAGCGGGAATAGCTCCTGTTCAGTGGTATAGACCACTGCAGGGACTCCCACTAAGCAGAAATGCCTGCTGCTACTCCAGTGGCATAGTGTTCTCTGTTCTCTCTCCTGGGTGAATCCAAAGCCAAATAGGACTTTGTTGGGTCTCACTCAAGATCTCTCATAGGCATTGCACAGAGTAAATGTATTCAGAATTGTTTTCAGAAAAAAGGGTATGTGAAAGGCAAATTTTCAGAATTCTTGCATGCTCGAATCCTAGTTTTACTGGATACAGAAGTCAGTTCCTTCAGAATTTTGAAAGCTTGGATTTATTGCCAAATAGCATCTAATGTTACTGATGAGAAATCTCATAGGATCTGATTCTTATTATTTGTAGTGATATATTTTCTCCTGTAGAAGCTTTAGGATCTTCTCATTATTGGAAGTGTTAAATATCACAGTGATATGGCTGGATGTGGACCATTTTGATTTATCTGCTCACTTTGCTTCAATATGGAAACCTACCTTGCTCCCCTCAGATGTATAAATAATATTGCATCCACCTGCTGTTTTCTGGAAATTCAGAAGAATCTTGATTTGCTTATATCTTTCCCTCCAGTTTGCAATCCTTTATGAGTGCATTCCATTTGTTTTCTTTGATGTCACCTCATTCATTTCCAGGAAGGGAGAAAGGTCAGTGTGTGTCATCCATCTTCAACCCGAATCCCTAAAAGCTCTACTACATGGGCTGTTGATGCTTCCCAATGACTACAGTCCTTTTTCTTTCCTTCCTTGTGCATAGCTGTCGTGTTTCCTGTTAGCAGATATTCTTTAACATACTGACTTCATTCAGGTTCATTTTTTAACCAGTTCTCATGCTCTCATCGTCTCATTGACTGATAATTTTGTTCATAGAAGTGCTAATCATCTCAGCCATCATCTGTCCAAGACTATGCCCTTGGCAAACATTTTGGCAAATATAAATTACTAGCTATAAAGAATTGATCATTGATACTACTGAAAATTTTCTTTTTCCACTGAAGAATTCTATAGCCATAATCTAGAACTACCTAGGATTTCTAGTTTTTAGCCAAATTTTTTTACAAGCTATCTACCTGCCAGAAATACTATCTGGATTCCCTCCTAAATAAGTTTTCTTCTCCAGCCTCATTGTTCATTAAAAATGTTGTCAAGAGTTTTTAATAACTGAAGAAAAAATATATATAATAAGATTTTTTTAAAGCAGAATGCAGAAGTGTAGAAATATTATCACAAGTAGGAAAAAAAATATGGAAGAAGAAAGCCTGACGGAAATAGGCCAAAATGTTGTTAATGGCTGCCTCTGTGGACTGGGATTATGTAAATTATTTCTAGTTTTCTGTACTTTTGACCAATTTACATATATTTCTTTTATAATCAAAAAGATGACTTTATTTGGAAAAGTTGTTTTTTCTTGCTGCAGTCATAAATGTTTTTCTAGATGTTTGTCCTTGCTGTTATTTGAGCAGCATATGTTGGCAGAGTGGCATGGTTTATTCACTGCCAGCAATAAATTAAAGAAATTAAATAAGTGCTGTCCATAGCAATATCCTAGTAGCTTTTCAGAACCTTGAAGCCACTTACTCTAAGCACAAGTTGCGCTTCCCTGAAAAGGACACCTGAGCCATATTTTCCTTATGCTGCTTCTCCCCTTGGGCCTCTTAAGGCCCCATTCTGTGAGAGTGCTGCCTCCTTTTGCCTTTCCCCAAGACTTCAAAAGTACATTTTCACCCAGGGTTTGCCCTCTCAGAGGGGCCCAGCCTTCTTGACCTTGGAGCACCCCTGTGGGTCAGACCGTTTCCACAGCATCTTAACTTGAGAAAGTTTCTCCCCTGTGCCTTCCCTGAGAAGCATTTTGAAAGCATTTGGCAGCTTCTGTGTCACCTGGAAAGGCCTCTGTGGGGTCAGCTCGCCTCCTCCCAGGTCTTCAGTGTTGATATTATTATCACAGAATATCTGTATCCCCCTTGCTGAATATACTGCTGTTTAGTCCTGGGGAAGGGCAGCCTTCTGTTCTGGGGTCGGTTTCTATAGCTGATGCTATTTATTCACCAGGAATCTCAGAAAGGGAGTCATGTTTCTTTTTCTAAGTGCTGCAGTGGTTGAGGACAACGGGATGAATTAAAGGTGGAGAGTTACAGCCTCAGAAAACTCTTCCCAAGTATAGCGAGATTGAAAAATGAGACGTTTGAACCTGGACCATTTACTTGCCTGCAATTTTGTACATCTTCTGGGCCATTGTCAGTGCTAAAGTTGAGACTGCCAGCTTTTCTTCTTAGCCTGATGCTTAACAAAACAAAAATCTTGGGCTGGTTCCGGGAGGTCGCTGCTAACCACGTGACCTAGGGTTTGTGCATGGATGGCTTGCCCTGTTAATGTGATGCAATAGAACAAAAGTGGGTTTTAGAGAAGGAAATGTCTCCACCTTTGAGGTCAATGACAGAAGAGGTTCATACAAAGTGTCAAGTTTTAGTCTCCAGGATGGTACTGCAGCTCTTGGCTCTGGCAGAGGTCCTGTATTGAAATATTACTATTTCTTGCAAGTCTCTGCTGTGCTAACAGCCAGTTACCCTTACACGCCAGACGCCTGTCCCTGCGAGGCTGGAGGAGTGTGCTTGCTTGCTCCTTCTGAAAGAGGGAGCCAATTAATGGGCTCTGGTTGTGTTATTGTCACTGTAAAAATGCTCTCTGGAGATTTTATTTTCCTCTTTTCAGACTTAATTCCATTTTTCTACATAGCTTTTGACAGTAATGAAAAAAGCCAGTCATGTTCTTTTCCTGTGTTTTTTTCTTAAAGGGCAAAACCATTGGTGTTAATTTTGTCACGAGTTTTAGAACTTGAATGATAAAGAAACATGTACCTGTAGGAGGAATGGCAAAAAAAAAAAAAAAAAAAAAAAGTAAGAAAAGAAAAATGAAAAATTAACAGAATTCAGATAAAACGCATATACACACAGAGGACAGGTCTGATACTAAGCAGATCCCAGGCTAATGAGGCTGATATATCAGAGCCTGCCCTGTAGAAGGCTTCTGTCTGTTAAAAAAGACTTGGAGACACGTGTTAATCAAATATGCAGTTATGAAGTACCAGAAATAGATGAATATTTTGGAGTAGAAAACATCAATAAGGAGTCAGTGACTCATACTTACCCATCCAGAGAAGGCATTTATCTTTTGTTCTATAGAAAAATTTTATGCAATACTTTACCCGTATGTTGTGGGAAGTAGATTTTCATCCTAAGTAGGTGAATCAAGTTCTAAATTTAGAGCTATCAACAGGTTTTGTGGACCACCAGTGGGGACAACTCTCCCCACCCACAACATTTGACAGGTGAAGGAGCAGGAAGGACATGTAGCCCCCTCAGATAGCAAATGATCAGAAGGGAGAAGCTGAGAGCTCTTTTCCCTATTCTGTGAAGATGATTTTTTTCCATGCCTGTTATTAAAGAAATGAATAGACTTACAATAAAACTTTCTCAGTGAGCTGGGTGAACACACTTAAAATGTGCATGGTCAGAAAGATTTTTCTTTCATTATGGAATAACTTTCATACTAATATTACATTCCAAATGATAAAAATCAATCAAGATCACACCAGTCCGACTATCATCATCCCTTTTGTTTCCTCCTCTCTGTTAATTGCCCCCACTGTGTTCTCTCTGCACCCTCCCTGAAGTTTACTAACTGTAGCCAGAGTGGCACATTTTAAGGACATTTCTGACCTTATACCTGCTTGAACCCTCAGCTGGCTTCCTATTGCTCTCTCAATAAAGACCCAAATCTTCACATGGCCTAGAGTGCCTGCACAGTCTGGCCCCCTCCTGCCTCTGCAGACGTTTTCTGTGCTGTCTGTGTTCACGTCAGCCTGGTTCCTCTCATGACCCACCTTGCATCATGCTCTGCCTTCCCAAAGGGCCTTTGCACCTGCCATGGCCTCTGTCTGGAGCCCGCGCCCTGTGCTTTGACTGGTTAACTCCCACGATCCTCAGCTGAAGGACCACATTCTCAGGGAAGTCTGCCCTGATCACTTGTCTCAATGAGAGTGCTTTGTTATTCCCTCTCACAGAACTGAGATATTGTCCTTCACAGCTAATAGTGCGTTTTGCAATGGCCCACTTCTTAGCATAGTATTGGATTACTGCTGTTCTCCCCTGTTAGAAGGTAAGCTCCATCAGAGCAGGGATTTGGCCATTTTATTCTTACCCATAGTACCCTAGCAAGGACTTAGCTCTTGTACTATTGTCTGAGTGAATGGATGGGCCGCTGCTACCACTCTGTCCCCAGTCATGATACATGTCAGTTCCATGAGTCCTGCTGCTGTCCAGAGCTGTCATCTTCACAGGGCTTACTCAGGAAGTCTGTCCATCCCCGTTCAGAGCCTATCCTGTGGAGCAAGAAAGAGTTTGTGGGAGAGCATAAAAGTTGCTCGTTGACCCTGATAATGTAGTCCTTATAGCCCAGGAATGTGTCTCCCCAACTTCTCTATATTAATCCATTATTGATCTGTCATCGCTGATTTATTCACAGCCTTCCTCCACAATTTCAGTCATCGCCAGAGGCCCCATCTTCTCTGGGCTCCACATCTACCCTTGCCCCTTCAAGTTAATGACTTGGATCCCCTGGTAACAGTTTATCACTCGAGATTGCTTACTGGCTGGAAGTCCATTACCTTTATTTTTAACCACTCTTCAAAAGAGTGAAGTTTTTCTTTAT
Source organism: Mustela nigripes (assembly GCF_022355385.1). NCBI lineage: Eukaryota > Metazoa > Chordata > Mammalia > Carnivora > Mustelidae > Mustela > Mustela nigripes. The sequence goes on from NC_081561.1 coordinate 65,143,456, forward strand.
GGAGGGGCCAAGTACTTGAAACCTGTTTGCCAGCTGTGCCCCTTTCACTTCAGTAATCGATTTGATTTAAAATCCCCAGTTTGTCAGATTAATATGTTTCAGTTGCTTCTCTGGATTTTTAGAGTAAAACGTTAAAAAACAAAATAGAACAAAACTGGCCTCCTTCTCAGGAGAGGAACTCTAAACCACTTACCCAGGTAGTGCAGGCACCTCTCGCAGCAGGATGGGTAGAGTTTGTCCAGCAGAACAGACCTAACTCTGGAGTCTTGAAGCTCTGGATTCCTCCCCTGGTTTCCGGATG
>NC_081561.1:65143766-65149585 GCF_022355385.1 Mustela nigripes
GCTGCAGAGGGTCCTGTCCCAGCACTGTCCAGAGTGATGCCTCAGAGGCACCTCTTACCATGACCGCTGCAGAGGGTCCTGTCCCAGCACTGTCCAGAGTGATGCCTCAGAGGCATCTCTTACCATGACCAAGCCTTGATTAACCCCTTCCCTGGGAGAAGCATTGCCAAGAAAGCAATGCAGGCAGCCCCTTAATGGGCCCCTAAGGTCAGAATCACATAACCCTAAATGAAGGCAGGCAAGTCAACACATAGACACCGGAATGACAGTCATCAGAGAAATCCATTTATAAAAATGAATAGTCAGCATGCCCATCTGCAAAACAAGGAAAGTAGAGCCCGTCTATTAGTGGACAAAAGGAGCAGGAAGGAAAGTCAACATAGTTTTGATCATATCTTCTTAAAGTGGCCTGCATCAGTTTGTCTCTGGGTGCAAGTAAGGAGAGCCATCTTGGTAATCTCACCATGATTAATGCTGACTCACCTCTATCCCAGAGTGCTAAGGGTCTCAGATTTTTTTTCCTGGGTTAAAAAAAGAAAAAGGGGCCCCTGGGTGGCTCAGTCGGTTAGGCATCTGATTCTTGATTTCGGCTCATGTCACGATCTTGGCGTCCTGGGATTGAGATCCACATCAGGCTGTGAGCTTGGCATGGAATCTTTTTGGGACTCACTCTCCCTCTTCTTCCCTTCTCCCTCTGCCCCCCGACTCATGATCTAAATCAGTCAATTAATTAATTAATTAAAATATTTTTTAAAAAAAGGAAAAGGAAAAATGAAACAAGATGGGACCAGACAGGGAGACAAACCATAAGAGTCTCTTAATCTCGGGAAAAAACTGAGGGTTGCTGGGGGATGGGGAGGGAGGGATAGGGTGGCTGGGTGACGGACATTGGGGAGGTGTGTGCTATGGTGAGTGCTGTGAATTGTGTAAGACTGATGATTCACAGACCTGTACCCCTGAAGCAAGTAATACATTATATGTTAATTTTAAAAATTAAAAAAAAAAAAAAGGAAAAAGAGAAACAAAGTGTTCCTGTGAATTCAGGGATCCAGGATTTCATAGAACCAATTTTTAGAGCTAAAAGGGCACTCGTCTTTGACTATCTGATTTATTCTCTTGGCTTCAGCTATCTCTTTCATTCATATTTTTCATTAAATGTTGGTCCTTCTGCAATGGTTTCACAGACTCACCTTGTCCAAAACTAAGCTCATTGTCCTCTTTCCCCATAAAGCAGCTCCTCTCCTTTGAAGGTCCTGCTTGTGTTGGTGTTTAGCCCCTCCTCCTGGGCATATCTTACCCCTTTGACTCTTGCCTTTTCCCTGTCCCTTCACAATCAGTCAGGAATCATGTATTTTATACTCTTTGTTCCTTTATTCTGTTCCCGTTGCCTCCATCTTAACTGAGACCTTCATGCCTCTCCGTTAGACTATTATAGTGATTTCCCTCAATCTGTACTCTGTCTGCATCTTTGCTGTTTTGGTATCTGGAATAGTGTTGCCAGATGGGATTGGTCTGGCCTTGCTTCCCTGAACAGGTGCCTCAGTGGCCGACTGAGAAAAATCTCCTATCTTTGCCCGAGTTGCCTTCTTTGTCTACACGACCAGCTTTTGCCAAACGTCTCATTTTCAAATAGCCTGCCCTACTGTTAGACTTCACGTTCAGATTTCAAATATATAACTACCATACTTACCTGACTTTCACCTAACTTTCTTACCTTTATTTCTTTAACTCTCTCCTTACCAGTATCATTCTTCCCTTTCAGTCTGGCCCAATTGCTGTTGTCAAATGAGTCCATGCTTTAGATCAGCTAATTATCTTTACTTCCACAGGATGGTCTTCAGATCTCTAACCCATCCCTGTTCCCTTCAAGACCCAGCCAGAAATGCTCTGTGAGTTCTTGATCCTTCTCTTCCCAAATACCGGCAACTGCTCCATTTGCTGAATGTCCCACTGTATTTTGTTTCCATGCAGCCTGACAGCATTCCCTTTTCCTTGGGTCTGTCTCAGAGGAGGGAGGAAATAAGGGACTAGGCTGGGAGGAAGTTTGCTTCTTAAAAAGCTGGCCATTTTTCAATGTGCCCTGGGATCTACCCCTTAGAAGTAGAGGCCAGATTTTCTCAGAGTAGCCTCTAGTTACTAGGTCTTTAATAAAATGCATAGCCCAGCCCTCTGTGATTTAGTCTTATATTTGTTGAGTGACCTGAGTAGGTAAAGGCTACATTGTGAGAGAGAATACTAGGAGACAGAAAGATAGTTCTCCAAAGAAACTTACAGGTTGTCTGCAACTTCTGAAAATTCAGACACCACCAACACACACACACACACACACACACACACACACACAAAGTATAAAATACAAAAGAGGATCCTGTAGTCATAAAATGGTTTAGCTGAAAGTACCTTGGAAGTTATAGTGTAAGCCTCTCATTTTATGGATGAGACTCTGAGACAGGTAGCGGGTACAGATGCCTCCTCAAGTTCTCGTCTAATGGAAAGATCCAGATTCCAATCCAGATACCCTGATTCTGAATCCCTTGTTTCCAGAATGTTGTATGGCCTATAAGACCATAGTAAGAAGCAGTCCTGTAAAGACTATGAGAGTGTAGACATGATCAGAATATAGTATGAAATTAGGGACGTGTTTCTGAAAAGATGCATTAGGATCCTGGTCACTTACTGCTGGCCTGCATTGTGACTGCAAACACTGGAGACTTCCAGACCAAAGGAAGCTATGAACTTAGACTTAAAAATCACATAAAGGTACAAGTCAGAAGTCGATTCACCTTTCAGAAGGCATGATGAAGACTATAGATTATAAATCCACTTACATTTTCATATGATCTTCTATTTTGCTCTCACTGTAGCGTCTTCCACTGAATATTAATTTATCCAGCCAATTAGCTATATCATAATTCATGTTTTAAAAACTGATTTTAAAGCATAGTCTCCATATCAAATCACCTAAGGCTTCGTTATCTACGTTTGGAGTCTTTTAGCTTCTGTTTTTCTTCCCTTTTCCTTCCTATTGCCTACTTAAAAAAAAAATCATTACACTGTTCATTAGGCCATTTATTAGACTATTTTCTTCTCCCAAAAGAGACTCGCATGTGTGTTTTTCCTCGGTTTTAAGCCAAGATCCATAAAGCATATTTCCCCCACAGTTGACGTTTTCTTTTCACAAGCCCTTGAAATGAAATGGAAGAGAATTTCACCACGGTGCTGTAAATTACGTACTGAGTATCAGTAATAAACATTTCTTACAAAGTTTTAAAGTATAGTTTCAGGGTGGTGATCATCTGGAATTGCACACATTTACCAGCTGCTTTGGAGAGAGTTACTGAGTGCTTCCCGCTCATACACTTTCCACCTCTTTATCCGAATTTATACAGCAGTACCCAGCGCTTGTAGTAAAGCGAAACAGAGCGTTTGCACTCCTAGTATCGTAGCTTCGCGGGCTTGACCTGGAAGGGGTGAGGGAAGTCATCATCTTGTCGGTCCTTCTCTCTCCAGGCTGTTGCACATTAAACTTGTATCAGAGAAGTAGTGATTTTCCTCCGATAAAAAAAAAACCAGATGATATCCCTTCCTTCCTTATCTGTGCTTCTCAGAACCTTTAGTGTAAGTGTTTTCCGTGGGGGTGATGCTCCAGCAAAGAAGGGCAGCTGGCTTTAGTGCCACTGCTATTAGAGGAAAATAACTTGTTTATGTTGTTCTTTTTTTCCTTCCTAATTCTCCAGGGAGTCGCTGAATTCTCTATAGGACTTGGCAGTGGATATATAGGCTTAATAGAAATTCTGACTGCTGGAGCTTTGAAATGTATAGTCTTTTCCCTGGGGTCTGCTAGGGGTGGGGGAAGGAGGGGCTCGTGGAAGCTCGTTTGTTTGTTTGGCATTTCCGAATCTTCTCGACTCATTTTTCTTAACTCAAATAAAAATCCAGACCTACTGTAATGTAATGCTGGATCACAGGCTCAAACTAACAAGAGGATACGATTTTAAAGTTGGTGTTCTCACAGCACCGTCGCAACCCTCCTATCATAGCCTCGGCCTGTTTCAAGGGAAGGCCTCCAATGCACGGAGATGGGGTTATCGTGCCCTGCGGGGACAGAGAACCCCCCAGTAACATGAAGTAGTAATCAAGTGTTTAGGAAGACATGGGATGTGCTGTCATCTACAGTTACAGATACATTTGTTTTTGGATTTCTAGTCTTTCTTCAATTTATACCTTCACAGTGCATTAATATCATATTCGTACATTAATATTAATTAACTTTATAAATTTCTGAGGAGATGAGAAGGGGGAATATAGGGCACACAGTCTTCCAAACCATTCATATTTGTGGATGGAACAACTGATACTCTCAGATACAGTATTTTCTCCTTTTGTCACTTCCTTAACGAAGATTATCTTTCCCTAGTGCTGAATCACTGCCCTGCTAAAGCCCCCAGTCGGTGGGGTGTGGGCCTGTGTTCACTCCACATTTGCTGTTTATCCGTGCATTCGCTTAGTGGACATACTTTGAGCCACTGCTCTAGGTCAGGCACGGCACTGGGTGGGCACTTTCTTCCTCCCATGGGCTCGTTAATTAAGCTTTTTCAATCAGCTCAGGATCATAGTCCCCAAAAGGCCTTGATCCAAATGTAAACAGAAGCATTTGTGGACTCTGACCCACTCAGCTAGACCAAATCTTCTCTGAGTGAATCAGGAGGGCTAACATTTGTGGGAGCAAAGCTGCATGCCAAATCTGGACCTACCTTCTCCATGGAAGAGAGTGGGCTTGGCCTCAGTGGATAAATAAAGGTCACCCCTTCTTCCTTCAACCTGTCGGAGGGAAGTTCAAGTGAGCCTCTGAGCACATCTTCCCGGAAGCGGCAGGAGGACAGCCTGTACGTTCAGCCAGTCCACTTCTTTGTCACCTTTGTATTGGCAACAATAACCTCAGCCACAGGGAGGCTTGGCAAGCGGCACATGTTTTGTCGCACGCCTGTGCCCATGCTTTGGCCACACTCTCTGACGATAAGTGTGATGTGTCGTTTGTAATGAGCACTTGCAGTTTCTGTAAACGGTGTAATACCCTATAATAAGCAGTAATTTACCACTTATCCTGGATAACAGGAGGTTCTGCTTGGCTTTTAGAAATAGCCAAAATGTGGGTGATTTCCTTTTCTCCCCTCACCAATATGATCAATTTTCAGAGGCATCTCTCTTCTCACAGGTAGATTGACAGGTTGTTTTCCAAGTGTGTCCGAAATGTGTATTGGCTAATCTTGCCTTGAACGAGTCAAAATCAAACACAGAATGATTCTGAAGTAGCCATTTATAATAAAATGACTATATACATTCTTAAGCTTATTTTAGCTGTCTCCTGGCTATGCTTTTCCTCGGGGGATTAGTAGCTTGAAGCTTAGCCCAATAGCTTGGATGATAAAACTGCCAGGTCTCAAGTTATTGTTTTAAATTTCCTATAAGAGATTACATCTTAGGTATAAAGTGAATTCACCCTAGATGACTCGGTGCTCCTCCCTGAGAGAGGAAAAGGGCTATTATGCCATGTACTTTTCTCTCGAGTCACACGCTGTCAAGATTGGATGGCATTCTAGCCATGATTTTTTGTTTTAATCTCTGGGAAATACTTTCAGAAGAGCCATGGACTCGAGCTTTGCAATGAAGTCCTCCCCACCTCTATTGAAAGTCATCTCCTGACTTTCCCTAGATGCTTAGAACACCATAAAATTCAGTGTGTTCCTATAATAAATTAAGATTGCATTTTCACTTCGACCTCTGCCGCAGCAACATCTTCCTAGGAACAACGCAAAAGG